>NW_024608064.1:0-47191 GCF_018296145.1 Oncorhynchus tshawytscha
TTGAGTCAAGGCCAGGCAGTAGTACTGTGTGTAGGATGTCAGGAGCAACAACATAATAACAGTAGCGAGGCTATATACATGGGGTTCCAGTGCAGAGGCAATGTGCGGGGGCACCGGTTAGTCGAGGTAATTGAGGTAATATGCACATGTAGGTAGACCTAAGTGACATGGATAATAAACAGAGAGTAGCAGCAGCGTAAACATGGGGAATGGGGTGGGGACAATGCAAATAGTCCAGGTAGCCATTTGATTAACTGTTCAGGAGTCTTATGGGTTGGGGGTAGAAGCTGTTAAGAAGCCTGAGCAGTTTCCATACCAGACGGTGATGCAACCAGTCAGGATGCTCTCGATCGTGCAGCTGTAGAACTTTTTGAGGATCTGAGAACCCATGCCAAATCTTTTCAGTCTCCTGAGGAGGAATAGGCGTTGTCGTCCCCTGTCTTAGTGTGTTTGGACCATGATACTTTGTTGGTGATGTGGACACCAATGAACTTGAAGGTCTCAACCTGCTCCACTACAGCCCCATCGATGAGAATGAGGTCGTTCCACCTTTTCCTGTAGTCCACAATCATCTCCTTTGTCTTGATCACATTGAGGGAGAGGTTGTTATCCTGGCACCACACTGTCAGGTCTCTGACCTCCTCCCTATAGGCTGGTTCTATCTTTGATAGTGATCAGGCCTACCGCTCTTGTGTCGTTGGAAAACTTAATGATGGTGTTGGAGTCATGCTTGGCCATAAAGTCATGAATGAACAACGAGTACTAGAGGGGACTGAGCACACACCCCTGAGGGGCCCCTGTGTTGAGGATCAGGGTGGCAGATGTGTTGTTACCTACCCTTACCACCTGGGAGCGGTCCGTCAGGAAGTCCAGGATCCATTTGCAGAGGGAGGTGTTTAGTCCCAGGGTCCTTAGCTTAGTGATGAGCTATGAGGGCACTATGGTGTTGAACGCTGAGCTGTAGTCAATGAATAGCATTTTCACATAGGTGTTCCTTTTGTCCAGGTGTGAAAGAGCAGTATTGGGTGCAATATAGATTGTGTCATCTGTGGATCTGTTGATGGGTCTAGGTTTTCTGGGATGATGGTGTTGATGTTAACCATGACCAGCCTTTCAAAGCACTTCATGGCTACAGACGTGATTGCTACGGCACGGTAGTAATTTAGGCAGGTTACCTTGGTGTTCTTGGGCACAGAGACTATGGTGGTCTGCTTGAACCATGTTGGTATTACAGACTCGGTCAGGGACAGATTGAAAATGTCAGTGACACTTGCCAGTTGGTCAGCGCATGATCAGAGTACACATCCCAGTAATCCATCTGGCCCTGAGGCCTTGTGAATGTTGACCTGTTTTAAGGTCTTACTCACATTGGCTATAGAGAGCATGATCACACAGTCATCTGGAACAGCTGATGCTCTCATACATGCTTCAGTGTTGTTTGCCTCGAACCTAGCATAGAAGTTATTTAGATCGTCTGGTAGGCTCGTGTCACTGGGCAGCTTGTGGCTGTGCTTCCCTTTGTAGTCTGTAATAGTTTTCAAGCCTTGCCACACCCGACGAGCGTCGGAGCCGGTGTAGTATGATTCAATCTTAGTCCTGTAGTGACGCTTTGCCTGTTTGATGGCTCGTCGGAGGGCATGGCGGGATTTCTTATAAGCATCTGAGTTAGAGTCCTGCTCCTTGAAAGCGGCAGCTTTACCCTTTAGCTCAGTGTGGATATTGCCTGTAATCCATGGCTTCTGGTTGGGGTATGTACAAATGGTCACTGTGGGGACAACGTTGTCGATGCACTTATTGATGAAGCCAGTGACTGATGTGGAGTACTCCTCAATGCCATTGGAAGAATCCCGGAACATGTTCCAGTCTGTGCTAGCAAAACAGTCTTGCAGCTTAGCATCTGCGTCCTCTGACCACATGCTTATTGAGTGAGTCACTAGTACTTCCTGCTTTAGTTTTTGCTTGTAAGCAGGAATCAGGAGGATAGATTTATGGTCAGATTTGCCAAATGGAGGTTGAGGGAGAGCTTTGTACGCGTCTCTGTGTGTGGAGTAAAGGTGGTCTAGAGTTTTTTTCCCTCTGGATGCACATTTAACATGCTGGTAGAAATGAGGTAAAACAGATTTAAGTTTCCCTGCATTAAAGTCTCCGGCCACTAGGAGTGTCGCCTCTGGATGAGCCATTTCCTCTTTGCTTATGGCCCTATACAGCTCGTTGAGTGCCGTCTTAGCACCAGCATCGGTTTGTGGTGGTAAATAGACAGCTAGGAGAAATATAGATGGTAACTCTTGGTAAATAGTGTGGTCTACAGCTATCATGAGATACCCTACCTCAGGTGAGCAGAACCTTGAGACTTCCTTAATATTATATTTTGTGATCCAGCTGTATTTTCAAATAGACACAACCCGCCACCCCTTGTCTTACCGGAGGCAGCTGTTCTATTTTGCAGATGGAACGAAACTCCCGACAGCTGTATGTTATCCATGTCGTCGTTCAGCCATGACTTGGTGAAACGTAAGATATTATAGTTTTTAATGTCCCGTTGGTAGGATAGTCTTGATCGGAGCTCATCCATTTTGTTATCCAATGATTGCACATTGGCTAATAGGACTGATGGTAGAGGGGGTTTACTCACTCACCTACGAATGCCTACGTAGGTGATTTGTTTCTTCACTGGGATCATGGGTGGTAGTTGCACGCTTCCCATAGCTGAGTTAAGAGGTAGTAGAGCTGATTTAGACCAGTTGATCTTCTAACCAGAGCATGAGCTGAATGCTGTAAAAATAGACATTATTGGCTGGAGGGATTTCTGAACATTTGCGACGTAGAGCAGTATGTCATCTGCATAAAGAGAAATTGCTTGTTCAGTTTGTTTGATTTTGATATGCGAGGAATGCCGAATTTTGCCATGTGCTTTGTGCCAGCGGAGAGAGCAAATAGCATAGGGGAGGCGGGATAAGCTTGTTTACATCCTCGTTGTATGATATATGGATTAGAATGGGTAGTGCCTGTAGATATAAAAGACGAAGGATTCACATCACGAATCATATGTATAAACCAACATTTTTAAGAAGGACAAGCCATAAATATTCCCAATCAAAGTGGTCAAAGGCTTTCTCTGCATCTACTGATAACACAGGACAAGGGGAATTCAGATTGGGAGCCTCAGCAACCACATCAAACAGGCGGCACATGTTAATGGCTGCTTGACGACCCTTAATAAACCCTACTTGGTCAGGATGTATAAGCTAGTTAATAATTTTCTCTAGGCGCATGGCTACATCTTTGGCATACATCTTAATTTTGTTCCGATGAAATTGATTGGGCGAATAAATTTGCACAAAAACTTAAGAACAAATTCTTATTTTCAATGACGGCATAGGAACAGTAGGTTAACTGCTTTGTTCAAGGGCAGGATGACAGATTTTTACCTTGTCAGCTCGGGGATTTGATCTTGCAACCTTTCAGTTTCTAGTCCAGCGCTCTAACCACTAGGCTACCTGCATCCCAGAATAAGGCGTAGACACACCTCAGCCATCCCTTTATTTCTTTGATCTCCACCCCAACAAATAGGGTGAATAGCATGTAATTTCCATGCTTAAGTTCAACGTCAGAATATACAAAGAGGAAAGTGCATAAAGAGGGAATTACATTTAATTTACGCACACTTAACTCGGGTCGAAATTGGCCCCCATATAACCTTCTTAGTTTGTAATATTCAATGGAGATATAAAACATAATGGAGTGATGGAGTGACACACCATGTCATATTCTGCCATATCACCTAGTAGAACTTTGGAGCGGGCCCAAGCAGGTGCCCTGGGGAACCCCTCTCAGCCTCGCCTGGCCCCCTCCCACACTCCCTCCTCCGTCACCCCCATAGCTCTCCCTAAGAACACAGCTCCATGTTGCTCTTGGCAGAACTCTGCAGGCTGTCCCTGCATGCCTGAAAACCAGCGCTCTCCTCTCCCACTGGCTCGGTCCTGCAGCCAACAGGCACACATTTCTCACATCGATGCTTTCTGTGAACAGACACACAGGCTCCCAGGCACCCAGTCAGTCCGTCAGTCAAAGGACAATGTGGGACAGATACAGTGGAAGTCGGAAGTTTACATACACTTAGGATGGAGTCATTAAAACTAGTTTTTCAACCACTCCACATATTTCTTGTTAACAAACTGTAGTGTTGGCAAGTCAGTTAGGACATCTACATTGTGCATGACAGAAGTCCTTTTTCCAACAATTGTTAACAGACAGATTATTTCACTTATAATTCATTGTATCACAATTCCAGTGGGTCAGAAGTTTACATACACTAGGTTGACTTTGCCTTTAAACAGCTTGGAAAATGATGTCATGGCTTTAGAAGCTTCTGAGGCTAATTGACATCATTTGAATCAATTGGAGGTGTACCTGTGGATGTATTTCAAGGCATACCTTCAAACTCAGTGCCTCTTTGTTTGACATCATGGGAAAATCAAAAGAAATCAGCCGAGACTTCAGAAAAATAATTGTAGACCTTCTCAAGTCTGGTTCATCCTTGGGAGCAATTTCCAAACGCCTGAAGGTACCACGTTCATCTGTACAAACAATAGTATGCAAGTATAAACACCATGGGACCACGCAGCCGTCAAACCGCTCAGGAATGAGATGTGTTCTGTCTCCAGAGATGAACGTACTTTGGTGTGAAAAGTGCAAATCAATCCCATAACAACAGCAAAGGACCCCGTGAAGATGCTGGAAGAACCAGGTACAAAAGTATCTATATCCACAGTAAAACGAGTCCTATATTGACATAACCTGAAAGTCCGCTCGGCAAGGAAGAAGCCACTGCTCCAAAACCGGCATAAAAAAAGCCAGACTACGGTTTGCAACTGCACATGGGGACAAAGATCGTACTTTTTGGAGAAATGTCCTCTGGTCTGATGAAACAAAAATAGAACTGTTTGGCCATAATGACTTTTGTTATGTTTGGAGGGAAATTGGGGAGGCTTGCAAGCCAAAGAACACAATCCCAACCGTGAAGCACGGGGGTGGCAGCATCATGTTGTGGGGCTGCTTTGCTGCAGGAGGGACTGGTGCACTTCACAAAATAGATGGCATCATGAGGTAGGAAATTTATGTGGATATATTGAAGCAACAGCTCCAGACATCAGTCAGGAAGTTAAAGCTTGGTCGCAAATGGGTATTCCAAATGGACAATGATCCCAAGCATACTTCCAAAGTTGTTGCAAAATGGCTTAAGGACAACAAAGTCAAGGTATTTGAGTGGCCATCACAAAGCCCTGACCTTAATCCTATAGAACATTTGTGGGCAGAACTGAAAAAGCATGTGCGGGCAAGGAGACCTACAAACCTGACTCTGTTATACCAGCTCTGTTAGGAGGAATGGGCCAAAATTCACCCAACTTATTGTGGGAAGCTTATTGTGGGAAGCTTGTGGAAGGCTACCCAAAACGTTGGACCCAAGTTAGCAATTTAAAGGCAATGCTACCAAAAACTAATTGAGTGCATGTAAACTTCTGACCCACTGGGAAAGTGATGAAAGAAATAAAAGCTGAAATAAATAATTATCTCTACTATTCTTCTGACATTTCAAATTCTTAAAATAAAGTGGGGATCCTACCTTACCTAAGACAGGGAATTTTTACAATAATTAAATGTCAGGAATTGTGAAAAACTGAGTTTAAACGTATTTGGCTAAGGTGTATGTAAACTTCCGACTTGAACTGTATGTCCGCTCACTTACAATACACTCACAACCTCTCTCTCTCTCTCTCTCTCTCTCTCTCTCTCCCTCCTCTGTCTAAAAATCTCTTGCTCTGTTTTATTCTGTCTCAGTCTCTATCCACACCCCTCTTTCTGTGTGAGAGTCAGCCAGCTGCGAGGGGTGCAGGTGTGTGTCACTGTGGCCTGATCAGGGGGAACTGGAGGCTAATCTGAGAGTGTCTGAATGAATGGAGAGGAAACTGGGTGTCTGGCAGGGAAACACTGTCTCACTGCAGTGTCAGTTAGAGGGCAAAGAGATGATGCAGTCAACAGGGCAGACACATACACAGTATCTTTCAGAAAGAAAGCTGTTTCAGTACAAGTGTAAGTTATGGACAATGAAAGTGGGCCCTCGTCACTCACTGACAGTGCAAGCATAGGGAATTGCCATGGAAGACAGGGAGAGAGTAGAACAGGTTGGTATGAGAGAGAAAGGGAGAGAGAAAAAGAGAAAGATTGAATGCACACATGTAAGCGTGTTGAGTGTTTATGAGACGAACTGGGTTCAATTCAACCAGCTGGACTTGAACCCATTTGCCTTCAACAACAGAGGATGGACGTGTAACCTCTATCCCACACACCGGGATATTTGGCAGGAGAAGGACCGTTTATATTTATTCTTTCATTAATTTTTTCTAAACGTTAATTTAAACTTTATTTCCTCTGTGAGTCCTGGGTCTGGGCATTTCAACATAAATGAAAGTTCTCAGAAAATAGAGGGAACAAGGGAGAAAAAAGAAAGGAGGGGAAGAAAAGAAAAAACAGCCTGTCTCTTGGGTGCCCTTCTTGCCATCCCATTTCCTATGCATCTGGTCTGTGTTTGTGAGGAGAGCGAGAGGGGGAGAGGGAGGGAGGGCCGTCTGGGGCCGATTAATAACCAGTGATTTATAGCAACTTTTATAGAATAATACAATAAAAATGTGTGAGTACGTGTGTGTGAGTACGTGTGTGTGTGTATGTGTGTGAGTATGTGTGTTTGTATGTATGTGAGCATGTGTGCTTGTATGTGTGTGAGCATGTGTGTTTGAATGTGTGTGAGCATGTGTGTTTAAATGTGTGTGAGCATGTGTGTTTGTATGTGTGTGCATGTGCGTTTTGTATGTGTGTGTGCTCACCCAAGCGAGAGTGCACACAATGCTTTCCTAATTCTGGGGAATCAAAAACAAATTATCGACGAAAAAAACTGAGCATGCTCGGGGTAAATTGGGCACAGATGGAGGCAGGAAATAAAAGGAGAGAAACAGGAGAGTAGCAGAGGAGAGGAGAGGGGACCGTGAGGGAAGAGGGGTACTAGAGAGCGAGGAGGGCAGGGCAGGGTGAAGATGTGTTGGAGGGAGGAAAAGAGGGAGGGAGGGCAGAGAAGAGGGGGTGAGTGAGAGGACAGGGGAGCAGAGGGGAGAGGAGAGGAGAGTGGGAGGAGAGACATCAGGGGAGTTCTCATGCCCTGTGCAGAGGAAATGGGCTGAAAAGGGGGGTGAGTGTGTGTGCGTACAGTATGTGTGTGCATGTACAAATGTGTGTGTTTGTGTGCCTTTCTAAGGGTGACCGTGTCTGCATGTATGCGTGTGTCCGTGTGTGTAGGGTAGCATGATGGGCCATGAGCTGAACAGACCTTTTGGCAGAGTGCTGTCAGGGCCTCTGCCACAAAACAGTACCATAACACACACATATGCAGCTGCCCTGGCAATGCAGTTCTAGTGATGGGCCACTCTCACATCCATCTATCCATTCATCCATCAAAAGACGTGGCTTTTACAGTTAGCTCATTAGGGTTAATGTTGTAGCATCAGCTCTCCTCTCCCATCTACATGTGTGTTTTTAGTGTCTGTGTGTGTCATATTGTACTCTGATACTCCCCCAAACCCTCTGAGCTGAACTGCAGGCTGAACTCTGAACATTAAGACTGAGGCAACGCTGAGGCACTATGGGCTACATGGGGTGCATTTACAAGCAATTATACATTGGGTGGTTCGAGCCCTGAATGCTGATTGGCTGACAGCCATGGTATATCAGACCGTGTACCACGGGTATGACAAAATATTTATTTTTACTGCTCTAATTACATTGGTAACCAGTTTATAACAGTAATAAGGCACCTCGCGGGTTTGTGCTATATGGCCAATATACCACGGCTAAGGGCTGAATCCAGGCACTTAGCGTTGTGTCGGGCTTAAGAACGGACCTTAGCCGTGGTATATTGGCCATATACCACACCCCCTCGGGCCTTATTGCTTAATTAGACCACCCAGAAAACAGGGGACGTATTAAGGACATCTCTGGGACCATGACACAAGTTCCTGACGTTCCGGTGACGTCCTAACGACTCATTTTTGTCTGCAAGAAATACTGGCAGTGAGTGTGCATAATACTGTAGACCTGTACTATATGAACAAAAGTCATGACATCTCTAGCCAATGCAGGGCAGGGCACGGGCGGGCGGACGGACGGACAGACAGACAGATCCCCTCTGACTGTGGGCTGACTAACACAGTGTCTCACACAGTATACTAGCAGATACACCCATTCCCTAGGCCCCAAGAGCACCCTCCCTCTCCCTCCATCCCTCCCTCCATCCCCCCTATCCCTAGGCACTGCCACCCACACACCAGTTCCCGTTGTTGTCCATGCCCCCTGTCCTGGCCTTCCCCGTGGCCTCCTAGGAGGGTAGTAGGGGGGTGAGAGGAGGAGGGAGGTGGTGGTTAGTTATTGGCAGAGAAGGCCCTTCCTTCACTGGAAACTCCATCAGTGGGTGAATCACTTTCAGCTGAACCCTCTACTGAACCAGAGTGAATGATAGCAGAGCACTTCCTCTGTTTTGCTCGCATTCTCTCTCTCTCACTCTTATTGTCTCTCATTCCCTCTCTCTCTTTCTCTCACACACGCACACACAAACACAAACATGCAAATGTGAAGAGCCATACAGTACAATTATATTACACCCAGTTTCACAATGACAATATATTCTTTTTCACTCTCTGTGATGCATAGAAAAGTGACAAAGAGTTGTGCTTGAAGTTCTCTTAGCTCTCTGTCACACACTGAGAAATGCCTGATGTTACACAGACCCAGCTAGACATTCACACTGAGAGAGAGCCTAGACATTCACACTGAGAGAGGGGCCCATGACCGTCTGATGTTACAACACACAGTACAATCACACTGAGAGAGGGGGCCCATGACCGTCTGATGTTACAACACACAGACCTCAGCCAGACATTTCATGACCGTCTGATGACAATATATTGACCTCTTTTCAGACTCTCTGCTAGACATTCACACTGAGAGATGCTGATGACAGAAGTGACAAGAGAGGGGTTGTGTCTGATGTTACAACACACAGACCTCAGCTAGACATTCACACTTAGCTGACCTCTGTCAGCACATTCACACTGAGAGAGGGGCCCATGACCGTCTGATGTTACAACACACAGACCTCAGCTAGACATTCACACTGAGAGAGGGGCCCATGACCGTCTGGTTACAACACACAGACCCATGACCTGAGAGAGGGGTCTGATGTTACAACACACAGACCTCAGCTAGACATTCACACTGAGAGAGAGGGGCCCATGACCGTCTGATGTTACAACACACAGACCTCAGCTAGACATTCACACTGAGAGAGGGGGCCCATGACCAGTCTGATGTTCCAACACACAGACCTCAGCTAGACATTCACACTGAGAGAGGGGCCCATGACCGTCTGATGTTACAACACACAGACCTCAGCTAGACATTCACACTGAGAGAGGGGCCCATGACCGTCTGATGTTCCAACACACAGACCTCAGCTAGACATTCACACTGAGAGAGGGGCCCATGACCGTCTGATGTTCCAACACACAGACCTCAGCTAGACATTCACACTGAATAGACCATCATTCACATAGTACATGTCACTGTCACTGAAAAGGTTACAACACACAGACCTCAGCTAGACATTTCACATGGGCATGAGACAGCAGTGATGTTCCAACACACAGACCTCAGCTAGACATTCACAGAGAGAGGGGCCCATGACCGTCTGATGTTCCAACACACAGACCTCAGCTGACATTCCACTGAATAGACCATCACACATCTATTCACTGAAAAGGCACCAGCCTTCCAGCCATTACCACTGATGCTCCAGCCATTACCACCTCCTCCCCAATTAAAGGTGCCACCAACCTCCTGTGGCATACAGTATAATGATCATTCAACAAAAGCAGGTGTGTGTGCATGCACACGTGTGTGTAGTGTGTGAAACGGAACTCACATTTATTCTCAGGCTCAGGTGGCCCTAATGGTTGTGTGAGTTACACGGGGCGAGTACGTGACGATCTGCCCGTGTGTGTGTCTCAGAACCCTGAGTGTGGCTGCAGACGGCTGCGTACGTGTGACCACACCAAGGCGGATGTGCTGCCATGAAGAGAGACAGAGAGAAAGAACGAAAGAACGAGAGAGAGAAAAGGAGAGAGGCAGACGTCAGAGGCGCCAATGTGGCGCTCCCAGGGACATGGGTACACACACACACAGCAGGCCAACACAAAGCCACACACCCACAGGTTTCACTTCTGCCTGGTGTGGCAGCACAGCACACTCTCAAAACACTTTGCACCCGGGTTAAAGGTTCACTCACAGGTCAGGGCACACACACACACACACACACACACACACACACATGCAAAATGATGCACAAATATACCCACTCAGGCTTAGAAAAACATAAACACATCTGATAACATGCAGTGCACAGTATACTGTACACACACAGTACACACACATACAGTGTACGCACAGTACACACGCAGTATACATACAGTACACACACAGTATACATACAGTATACAAACCTGCTCTTCTCAATTATGGAATCAAACCAACACCTATATGCATATGTTACTTTAATAGTTATTACCATCAAGGTTGGGAACTGCTCTGGGATTAGTAAAACTCAGTTGAAGAGTGGCAAGAAGGCCTGTAGGGCACTGAGGGTGGCACACACAGCTCTGGGTAGCAGCAGAAGGAAGGTGTGACTGTGCCAGTGTCTACACGCTTGTCCCTCATTATGCAGTGGGAGAACCAAATCTGTCACATTTGGACAGAGTTGGGGAGAGTGCTAAGACTAACACACTCTCTGTGAGTTTAAAAAACACACATGAGAAAGAAGTGTTAATGGTGGTGATACAGCACATCCACAGAAGGGGAACTAGACCCTGGGAATTGTGCAGGGTTGTTAAGGAGGAGGGGCGAGGGGGGGCTGTGTGTGAGTTCAGTGCCTGATTACCATGAGTTAACATTTTGAGGTGATTGTATTTCTCTCTATTTCCTGACTGTTTGAGGTGATTTTATTTCACTCCACTTCCTTACTGTTTGGGGATTTTATTTCACTCCACTTCCTTACTGTTTGAGGGGATTTTATTTCACTCTATTTCCTGATTGTTTGAGGTGATTTTATTTCACTCTATTTCCTGACTGTTTGAGGTGTGTTGAAATGCTGTGAGAACCTGTCTGCCTTGGTAACTATGAAACAAGAAACAAGTCAGGTGGATAGAAGAACACTGTCTGCCTTGGTAACTATGAAACAAGTCAGGTGGATAGAAGAACACTGTATGCCTTGGTAACTATGAAACAAGTCAGGTGGATAGAAGAACACTGTCTGCCTTGGTAACTATGAAACAAGTCAAGTGGATAGAAGAACACTGTATGCCTTGGTAACTATGAAACAAGTCAGGTGGATAGAAGAACACTGTATGCCTTGGTAACTATGAAACAAGTCAGGTGGATAGAAGAACACTGTATGCCTTGGTAACTATGAAACAAGTCAGGTGGAAAGAAGAACACTGTATGCTTTGGTAACTATGAAACAAGTCAGGTGGATAGAAGAACACTGTATGCCTTGGTAACTATGAAACAAGTCAGGTGGAAAGAAGAACACTGTATGTGTCACATGTTGCTATTTGTGTCTCTGGGAAAGGGTTTGTTTTCTCTGTGAATATGGCTGAATTTGTGTGTGTGTGTATGTGTGTGTTTTTGTTTAACTATCTGTGTGGGTTCCAGAAGACCTCACAAGGATAGAAAAAACAAGGAACATTCAGACAAGTGGGGACATTTTGCCTGTCCCCACGAGGAAAAATGCTATTTTAGGCTTAGGGCAAGGGTTAAGGTTAATTTTAGGGTTAGTCATTCGGGAAAATAGGATTTTGAATGGGAATAAATTTGTTGGTCCCCAAAAAGTCCTCACAAGTATAGAAACATATAGTCGTGTGTGTACCAAATTTGTAGGATGTATGTACTAAAACGGACCCTGTGTGTGTATGCTGTGACAGAGTGTGTGCGTTTGTTTGAGTGTGTGCAGTGTGTGTGTGTGCAGTACATGTGGCAGAGTCTGTGAGTGTGTGTGTTTGTTTGAGTGTGTGCAGTGTGTGTGTGTGCAGTACTTGTGGCAGAGTCTGTGAGTGTGTGTGTCTGAGCGTTGGCCAGGGTGAGAGGAGCGGTGGTCGTGGAGGGGGTGAGGGTGAGGGAGGCTATCCCTTTCTCATGGCCTCTTAGCCCCCTCTGGCCCCCATTCCAGCTCTGCTATTGGTCAACACTCACATACTGTCACTGAAACCAGCTGCACACTGCACACTGCATACTGCACACACTAATCCACTCTGGAGAGGGAGGGAGGAAGGGAGGGATGACAGAGAGACAAAAATAGTGTGCGAGATGAAATAAGGAAGGAAGGTGAGCTGCATGTCAATGTGTCAGTCAGTGTAGAGGTGGTTGGTGTATATGCCGTGTGTCTATGTCATAGAGTCACTGTGGCAGTCAGTGTGGCAGTCAGTGGAGCCTGAGAGCCGCTACTAGACCCTCTGTGTCTCTGACAAAGGAAGACTATGCCCTCTGCTGGTAAAAGAGAGAAACTACACCATCATCATTCTCAGCCTACCCCAAAGCACAGAGAGACTAAACTCACTGACTAAGCTCTAGGGATGGGTGTCTTATGTGACTCACATTAGTCATTAGAATCCACTTGTAAATGAAAATCACTAAGCCTTCAGCACATTAGAGGCAATAAATTGAAGCGTCTCTCAGGCAGTATGGGCACAGCCATTAGTCAACGCTAACACTTAACACAATCTTTAATATGCACAGTCATATCCCTAGACATTACCATAACACTGACTCAGACCAGAGAGGATTAAAACAATAGTTTACACAGTAGCCTCTCCTAAGCCACCATGAATCACCTACAGTATCAACACAAGATAAGAGGGTTTCCATATATTATACACATACTAGTAGGGTGTATAGAGAAGCGCCCAGACAGAAGTATTATAAGAGTGTTATGCAGTGTTAGTACAAGGGCCCAGGTTGTATATCCCTATAGTCACCTGTTAAATCCCAGGGCTGAAGTGTAAAACTAACTATGACTCAATAATCCACGCCTTCTGGGAATGCTATAAAATCCTAAAGTTATGGGCGGATTTTCTAAAGTTTTCTGTCAGAAGTAGCCAATTGACAATCTTCATTTATTTTATTTTTATTGAACCTTTATTGAACTTTATTTCATCTCTTAGAAAAAAGCTATTTAAAAGCAAGACTTAAAAATAATTGATGTTGGCACAAGATGGAGGGAAAGTAACTAACAAAATTACAGTTAATGAAAATGTTTGCTTAATCCAGTATATACTAATGTATAGAATTTATTATGCAAGAGACAAAATTCACAACTTCTACAGCACAATGGCAGGGTCATGTCTTAAGTGTAAAATGAACAATGAACTCAATAATCCAGGCCTTCTGGGAATGCTATGAAGTCCAAAAGATATGGGCGGAGATAAAACGTTGGCTGTCAGAAGTATTACAATGTTAATTTACTTTGAATCCATCTGTCTGTATATTTCAAGACATCTCTATGAAGGTGCAGTGAGAGACCCAATGATTTGGACGAATCACTTCTAATCACTCATCTTGAAAAAAAATATATACTAAAAACTTGGAAATCAATCAATCCATTCTTCGTTCTTCTTCGTTCTTCTTTGACGCAATGAAAAATCGAATTATTAATAGTTTAAATTTTGAAATAGCATGGGCGACCAATAAGTCATTGTTTGTGTGCGTCGTTAAGTTGTTGTTCGTATGTATGCACTATATGTTGTAATATATATATATTTATATATACAGTATATATACAGTACCAGTCAAAAGTATGGACACACCTACTCATTTTTCTTTATTTTTACAATTTTCTACATTATGCAATAATAGTGAAGACATCAAAACTATGAAATAACACATATGGAGTCATGTAGTAACCACAAAAAGTGTTAACAAATCAAAATATATTTTATATTGGAGATTCTTCAAAGCATCCACCCTTAGCCTTGATGACAGCTTTGCACATTCATGGCATTCAGCATCATGTTGTGGGGCTGCTTTGCTGCAGGAGGGACTGGTGCACTTCACAAAATAGATGGCATCATGAGGTAGGAAAATTATGTGGATATATTGAAGCAACATCTCAAGACATCAGTCAGGAAGTTAAAGCTTGATCGCAAATGCGTCTTCCAAATGAACAATGATCAAGCATACTTCCAAAGTTGTGGCAAAATGGCTTAAGGTATTGGAGTAGCCATCACAAAGCCCTGACCTCAATCCTATAGAATATTTCTGGGCAGAACTGAAAAAGCGTGTGCGAGCAAGGAGGCCTACAAACCTGACTCTGTTACACCAGCTCTGTCGGGAGGAATGGGCCAAAATTCACTCAACTTATTGTGGGAAGCTTGTGGAAGGCTACCCGAAATGTTTGACCCAAGTTAAACAATTTAAAGGCAATGCTACCAAAAACTAATTGAGTGTATGTAAACTTCTGACCCACTGGGAATGTGATGAAAGAAATAAAAGCTGAAAGAAATCCTTCTCTCTACTATTCTGACATTTCACATTCTTAAAATAAAGTGGTGATCCTAACTGACCTAAGACGGGGAATTTTTACTAGGATTAAATGTCAGGACTAAAATCTAATTATGACAAGTGTGCCATATTTAACATAGGATCGTTAAAAGACACAATGTTTACACTACCTTATAGTTTGCCAATAAAATGGGCGGATGGTGAAGTAGACATACTTGGCATTCATATCTCAAAAAATATAAATTAATTTACCACAACCAATTTCAATAGAAAGTTTGCAAAAAAAAGGGAGATACTTTAAACAAAGTTTAATTTTCAATTTGTTGCAAATAAGAAAGCTGTAAAAACAAAAATATGTATGTGTCCTCTGAAGAGGGTGGATGGGTTAATAATTATTGTATTTTTAATTTTTATTGAAAGACAATGGGCAACAGAGAGGAACAAAATGGTGCAATTTGAGGACATGTGGCAGAGAGCAGTGCAGGAACTGGAGATAGAAGTGAGAACAAGTGGGTTTAGGCAGGTGTGATGTTGTCTTTTATATGTGTATGTCTTGTATTTTATATTCTATTAAATAATCTTACAAGGCAAAAAAAAATCCCAGGGCTGAGTTAAACACTGGCCCAAGACACACATCACACACACGCAGACGGATGGAGGCATGCATCACACGCACGCACACACATACACACTCACAACAACGCACACACATACACACACACACACTCACTCACACCCACAACAACGCACACACATACACACACACACACACACACTCACTCACACCCACAACAACGCACACACATACACGTTCACACACACACACACAAACATGAGTAGAGGATTGGCATGAGGACTGGTCATTAGAACCCAGTGAGAAAACCCTGGAGGAAGAGAAATCGCGCAAAACACGCAGGCAGGCATGCACACACACGCACACACACGCACACACACACGCACACACGCACACACACACACACACACCCCTATTGAGTATACTGAGAATAAATCAAGGACCCATCAATGTATTCCTCACACATTCTGAGAAGTGCAGTGGCCTTGGCTTTGTGCGAGCATGTGTGTGCGTGTGTTTTGCGAGTGCTGACGAGAGGTGGTAACCATGGCAATGGCTGTCGCCGAGCTGCTGCTGCTATCTCTTCTACCCATCTCTCTCTCACCATCTCTCTCTCACTCTCCCTCCCCCTCTGTCTCTATCTCTCCTCTGTTTCCAACTATCTCTCTCTCCACCCCCACCAGCTAGGGAGAGTGTGAGTCATGATGCTCATCAGCTTCCTGCGGACACCAACAACTCACACTGACCCCCCCACATCTCATCAAGTGTTGTTTGTGTGTGTGTGTGTGTTAAAAACATGTGGAACCATCTATGTGATAAACAATATTATAACAATCTGAATAACAAACAACACAGCTTTTATCCCAGCTGAAATTACACTGTATAGTTTGTGTTTTGATTATAATTAAACAACAATTATACTTTTTGAGTGGAAGTTGAAAATTGGCAGTGTGCTGACAGATGGTTTACTCAGAGCTGATAGCATGATTTTTAGGCAGTGAAAGCCATGTCCTCTTTCAGTTTGAGAGTCTGTTCACATAAGATTGACCAGACGTGGGGAACCTTCGCGATGCTCAGAGATAACCTAACCTCAAACATCTAATGAGTGTGTGAAATGACATCTAAGACACCCGTTTCCCACGAAACTGTCTGACGCTGCCCCTGGTGGAACAAGTCTAAAAGTGCTCGTGTGTGTATTTCCAGCCACTCACACATCAACACACACACCAGACCAGGTTGTGGCTAGAGGTTAAGAGGTTCAAATAGACCACGAGAGCATCTCCCAGACGTGTGTCTCTGTTTACAGGTGGAGGATCATCTCTCAGTGTGTCTCTGTTTACAGGTGGAGGATCTCTCAGTGTGTCTCTCAGACTGTCAGTGTGTCTCTGTTTACAGGTGGAGGATCATCTCTCAGTGTGTCTCTGTTTACAGGTGGAGGATCATCTCTCAGTGTGTCTCTGTTTACAGGTGGAGGATCATCTCTCAGTGTGTCTCTGTTTACAGGTGGAGGATCATCTCTCAGTGTGTCTCTGTTTACAGGTGGAGGATCATCTCTCAGTGTGTCTCTGTTTACAGGTGGAGGATCATCTCTCAGTGTGTCTCTGTTTACAGGTGGAGGATCATCTCTCAGTGTGTCTCTGTTTACAGGTGGAGGATCATCTCTCAGTGTGTCTCTGTTTACAGGTGGAGGATCATCTCTCAGTGTGTCTCTGTTTACAGGTGGAGGATCATCTCTCAGTGTGTCTCTGTTTACAGGTGGAGGATCATCTCTCAGTGTCTCTGTTTACAGGTGGAGGATCATCTCTCAGTGTGTCTCTGTTTACAGGTGGAGGATCATCTCTCAGTGTGTCTCTGTTTACAGGTGGAGGATCATCTCTCAGTGTGTCTCTGTTTACAGGATCATCTCTCAGTGTGTCTCTGTTTACAGGTGGAGGATCATCTCTCAGTGTGTCTCTGTTTACAGGTGATCATCTCTCAGTGTGTCTCTGTTTACAGGTGGAGGATCATCTCTCAGTGTGTCTCTGTTTACAGGTGATCATCTCTCAGTGTGTCTCTGTTTACAGGTGGAGGATCATCTCTCTCTCAGTCAGTGTCTCTGTTTACAGGTGGAGGATCATCTCTCTCTCTGTTTACAGGTGGAGGATCATCTCTCAGTGTGTCTCTGTTTACAGGTGGAGGATCATCTCTCAGTGTGTCTCTGTTTACAGGTGGAGGATCATCTCAGTGTGTCTCTGTTTCAGGTGGAGGATCATCTCTCAGTGTGTCTCTGTTTACAGGTGGAGGATCATCTCTCAGTGTGTCTCTGTTTACAGGTGGAGGTCAGTGTGTCTCTGTTTACTCAGTGTGTCTCTGTTTACAGGTGGAGGATCATCTCTCAGTGTGTCTCTGTTTACAGGTGGAGGATCATCTCTCAGTGTGTCTCTGTTTACAGGTGGAGGATCATCTCTCAGTGTGTCTCTGTTTACAGGTGGAGGATCATCTCTCAGTGTGTCTCTGTTTACAGGTGGAGGATCATCTCTCAGTGTGTCTCTGTTTACAGGTGGAGGATCAGTGTCTCTGTTTACAGGTGGTCATCTCTCAGTGTGTCTCTGTTTACAGGTGGAGGATCATCTCTCAGTGTGTCTCTGTTTACAGGTGGAGGATCATCTCTCAGTGTGTCTCTGTTTACAGGTGGAGGATCATCTCTCAGTGTGTCTCTGTTTACAGGTGGAGGATCATCTCTCAGTGTGTCTCTGTTTACAGGTGAAGGATCATCTCTCAGTGTGTCTCTGTTTTTACAGGTGGAGGATCAGTGTGTCTCTGTTTCAGTGTGTGTCTCTGTTTACAGGTGGAGGATCATCTCTCAGTGTGTTTACAGGTGGAGGATCATCTCTCAGTGTGTCTCTGTTTACAGGTGGAGGATCATCTCTACAGGTGGAGGATCATCTCTCAGTGTGTCTCTGTTTACAGGTGGAGGATCATCTCTCAGTGTGTCTCTGTTTACAGGTGGAGGATCATCTCTCAGTGTGTCTCTGTTTACAGGTGGAGGCAGGATCATCTCTCAGTGTGTCTCTGTTTACAGGTGGAGGATCATCTCTCAGTGTGTCTCTGTTTACAGGTGGAGGATCATCTCTCAGTGTGTCTCTGTTTACAGGTGGAGCTCAGTGTGTCTCTGTTTACAGGTGGAGGATCATCTCTCATCTGTTTACAGGTGGAGGATCATCTCTCAGTGTGCTGTTTACAAGTGGAGATCACAGCTGGTTCTGTCTCTGTTTAGGATCAACTGTTTACAAGTGGAGGATCATCTCCAGTGTGTCTCTGTTTACAGGTGAAGGATCATCTCTCAGTGTGTCTCTGTTTCAGGTGGAGGATCATCTCTCAGTGTGTCCATCACTCAGTGTGTCTCTGTTTACAGGTGAAGGATCATCTCTCAGTGTGTCTCTGTTTACAGGTGAAGGATCATCTCTCAGTGTGTCTCTGTTTACAGGTGAAAAGGATCATCTTCATTTGTGTCTCTGTTTGGAGGATCATCTCTCAGTGTGTCTCTGTTTAAATCATCTCTCAGTGTGTCTCTGTTTACAGGTGGAGGATCATCAGTGTGTCTCTGTTTACAGGTGGAGACTACTTGTCAGTGTGTCTGGGTTTACAGGTGGAGGATCATCAGTGTGTCTCTGTTTACAGGTGGAGGATCATCTCTCAGTGTGTCTCTGTTTACAGGTGGAGGATCATCTCTCAGTGTGTCTCTGTTTACAGGTGGAGGATCATCTCTCAGTGTGTCTCTGTTTACAGGTGGAGGATCATCTCTCAGTGTGTCTCTGTTTACAGGTGGAGGATCATCTCTCAGTGTGTCTCTGTTTACAGGTGGAGGATCATCTCTCAGTGTGTCTCTGTTTACAGGTGGAGGATCATCTCTCAGTGTGTCTCTGTTTACAGGTGGAGGATCATCTCTCAGTGTGTCTCTGTTTACAGGTGGAGGATCATCTCTCAGTGTGTCTCTGTTTACAGGTGGAGGATCATCTCTCAGTGTGTCTCTGTTTACAAGTGGAGGATCATCTCTCAGTGTGTCTCTGTTTACAGGTGGAGGATCATCTCAGTGTGTGGAGGATCATCTCTGAATGTGTTTCTGTGTACAGGTGAAGGACTGTAAAGACCCAGCGGTGTGATCCAGGAGCTTCCAGCATTAGATATGAGCAGCAGATAAAGGCAGTATGAAAGACTAGCTGCTCCAGCCAGCCAAACCTCATCCACACCTCAGCTACAGTACAGCTGGTTTGGTAACAACACATCCATCCCTCAGATCTAACTCCATACCATGGCAGCACACGAATGAAGAGTAGTGAAAAAAAATCTATATTCATTTGATGCCTGTTTGAAACGTGTATGATTAGACTGCTTGTCGTATGTATGGGTATTGGGTATTATGTGTTCTGAATAACTGCTCAGAGGTGTGTGTGTGTGTGTGTGTGTGTGTGTGTGTAACTATACTTGTGGGGACAAGAAGTTCCCACAAGAATAGTAAACAAACCAAAATTGGACCAACTGGGGACATTTTGTTGGTCCCCACAAGGTCAAATGCTACTTCTAGGAGGTTTATGGTTTATACTTTACTATACTTTACTTTACTATACTTTATACTTCTAGGAGGTTAGAATCAGGTTTAGGGTTAGGAGCTAGGGTTAGTTTTAGATTTAAAGTTAGGTTTTCGGGTTAAGGTTAGGGTTAAGGTTAAGGTTAGGGTTACGGTAAGAGGTTAGGGTAAGAGCACAGGTTAGGATTAAGGTTATGTTTAGGGGTTAGGGAAAATAGGATTTTGAATGGTACTGAATGGTGTCCCCCACAAGGTTAGTTGCACAAGACTGTGTGTGTGTGTGTGTGTGTGTGTGTGTGTGTGTGTGTGTGTGTGTGTGTGTGTGTGCGTGTGCGTGTGGGTGTGCACATGTGTGTGAAATGGTACCACGAAGTCTCAGCACACTCAGAGGAACAGCTAACCACAGAGAGTTAAAATAGATCACCCTGATAAGAGCACAACCAGTGGACCAGATAAGGATGCCAAAACACAGCTCCACTTCTCTCTGCTCTGATACAACAGAATGATAACAGACCACAAGCCTACTGCTGCTCAGCAGACGACTCCACATCCAAGCCATGTCCTCACTAGAGATACCTGCCAGCCACCATTATGTATGCATCTGGCCCTTCTTTGGACACTGTGTTAACTAACCTCCAAACAAGCTTCAATGCCATACAACACTCCTTCCGTGGCCTCTAACTGCTCTTAAACACTAGTAAAACCAAATGCATGCTTTTCAACCGTTCGCTGCCCGCACCCGCCCGCCTGACTAGCATCACTACTCTGGACGGTTCTGACCTAGAATACGTGGACAACTACAAATACCTAGGTGTCTGGCTAGACTGTAAACTCTCCTTCCAGACTCATATCAAACATTTCCAATCCAAAATCAAATCTAGAATCGGCTTTCTATTTCGCATCAAAGCCTACTTCACTCATGTCGCCAAACTTACCCTCGTAAAACTGACTATCCTACCGATCCTCGACTGCGGCGATGTCATCTACAAAATAGCTTCCAATACTCGACTCAGCAAATTGGATGTAGTCTATCACAGTGCCATCCGTTTTGTTACCAAAGCGCCTTATACCACCCACCACTGCGACCTGTATGCTCTAGTTGGCTGGCCCTCGCTACATATTCGTCGCCAGACCCACTGGCTCCAGGTCATCTATAAGTCTATGCTAGGTAAAGCCCTGCCTTATCTCAGCTCACTGGTCACGATAACAACACCCACCCGTAGCACGCGCTCCAGCAGGTACAGTATATCTCACTGGTCATCCCCAAAGCCAACACCTCTTTGGCCGCCTTTCCTTCCAGTTCTCTGCTGCCAGTGACTGGAACGAATTGCAAAAATCACTGATGCTGGAGACTTACATTTCCCTCACTAACTTTACACATCAGCTATCTGAGCAGCTAACCGATCGCTGCAGCTGTACATAGTCCATCTGTAAATAGCCCACCCAATCTACCTACCTCATCCCCATATTGTTTTTATTTACTTTGCTGCTCTTTTGCACACCAGTATCACTACTTACACACCATCATCTGCTCATCATCATCTGCTCATCTATCACTCCAGTGTTAATCTGCTAAATTGTAATTACTTCACCTCTATGCCCTATTTATTGCCTTACCTCCTTACGCCATTTGCACACACTGTATATAGACTTTCTTTTTTTCTATTGTGTTATTGACTGTACGCTTGTTTATTCCATGTGTAACTCTGTGTTGTTGTTTCTGTCGCACTGCTTTGCTTTATCTTGGCCAGGTCGCAGTTGTAAATGAGAACTTGTTCTCAACTAGCTTAAAATGTTAAATAAAGGTGAAATAAAAAATATAAATTTAAAAAAACTCTCTATAGGCAGCACTAGCATAGCTTCACATGGGAGTCAATGGCAGATCTATGTAGTACAGATTGAAGATGTCCATGTCAACAATGGTTGTTAGGCCAGCAGTAGTATTCGAGTCTGCACAGCAGGACCAACTGTGGTAGAAGAGGAGGAAATGGTATCATAGTCAGTCTAACAACAAGGCATTTGGGATTTCATAAATGTCCCTGTAAAATGTGCTGTAATTCATCAACCCAGGTCATATTTACAGATATATCCTCTTAGTTGTGACACAGCCCATTTGATGAACCCAAGAAAGATTCAGAGTCATATAGCTTTATCATACATATGTCAGATGTTGACACTTTGATTTGTCAATTAGGGGGTTTCGTTGGTATGTGACGAAACAACATAGAACATACAGATCTGGCTATGAAAACCCCAGGATGAATAGATAACATCCTGATAACGAGATAGACTTACACAGTGTGTTTGTGTGTGTGTGTGTATGTGTGTGTGTGTGTGTGTGTGTGTGTGTGTGTGTGTGTGTGTGTGTGTGTGTGTGTGTGTGTGTGTGTGTGTGTGTGTGTGTGTGTGTGTGTGTGTGTGTGTGTGTGTGTGTGTGTACCATGAGAGTAGGGTCTACAGGTTGGGTGTGAATGTGTCACAGTAACACCAGGATATGTTGTACTGGTTGACATGAAGGGATGTGCCTAACAGCTAGTCACACACATACAGTGCCTTCGAAAAGTATTCAGACCACTTGACGTTTTCCACATTTTGTTACGTTTCTGCCTTATTCTCAAATGGATGACAGAAAAACAATTCCTCAGCAAACTACACACAATACCCCATTATGAAAAGTGAAAACTGCAAATGTATTAAAAGCAATAAACAGAAATAACTTATTTACATAAGTATTCAGACCCTTTGCTATGAGACTCGAAATTGAGCTCATGTGCATTCTGTTTCCAGTGATCATCCTTGATATATTTCTACAGCTTGATTGGAGTCCACCTGTAGTAAATTCAAATGATTGGACATGATTTGGAAAGGCACACACCTGTCTATATAAGGTCCCACAGTTGACAGTGCATGTCAGAGCAAAATCCAAGCCATGAGGTCGAAGGAATTGTCCGTAGAGCTCGAGACAGGATTGTGTCGAGGCACAGATCTTGGGAAGGGTACCAAAAAATGTCTGCAGCATCGAAGGCCTCCATTATTCTTAAATGGAAGACGTTTGGAACCACCAAGACTCTTCCTAGAGCTGGCTGCCTGGCCAAACTGAGCTCTAGAGTTCCTCTGTGGAGATGGGAGAAACTTCCAGAAGGACAAGACAACCATCTCTGCAACACTCCACCAATCAGGCCTTTATGGTAGAGTGGCCAAATGGATACCACTCCTCAGTAAAAGGCACATAACAACCTGTTTGGAGTTTGGCACCTAAAGACTCTCAGACCATGAGAAACAAGATTCTCTGGTCTAATGAAACCAAGATTGAACTCTTTGGCCTGAATGCCAAGCATCACGTCTGGAGAAAACCTGGCACCATCCCTACGGTGAAGCATGGTGGTGGCAGCATCATGCTGTGGGGCTGTTTTTCAGGGGCAGGGACTGGGAGACTAGTCAGGATCGAGGCAAAGATGAATGGACTAAAGTACAGAGAGATCCTTGATGAAAACCTGCTCCAGAGCGCTCAGGACCTCAGAATTGGGCAACGGTTCACCTTCCAACAGGACAACGACCCTAAGCACACAGCCAAGACAACACAGGAGTGGCTTAGGGACAAGTCTCTGAATGTCCTTGAGTTGCCCTGCCAGAGCCCAGACTTGAACCAGATCGAACATCTCTGGAGAGACCCTGAAAATAGCTGTACAGCGACGCTCCACATCCAACCTGACAGAGCTTGAGAGAATCTGCAGAGAAGAATGGGAGGAACTCCCCAAATACAGGTGTGCCAAGCTTTTAGCATCATACCCAAGAAGACTCGATGCTGTAATCGCTGCCGAAGGTGTTTCAACAAAGTACTGAGTAAAGGGTCTGAATACTTATGTAAATGGGATATTTAAAAATTGTAATACATTTGCTAAAATGTCTAAAAACCTATTTTTTTCTTTGTCATTATTGGCAATTGTGTGTACATTGATGAGGGAAAAACTATTTCATACATTTTAGAATAAGGTTGTAACATAACAAAATGTGGAAAAAGTCCAAGGGCCTATATACTTTCAGAAGGCACTGTACACACACACACACACACACACACACACACACACACACACACACACACACACACACACACACACACACACACGGTCATGAGGCAATGCACATGTAGGCAGTCATGCACTTTCAATGTTTCTTACATAATCTCACACCCAGTAATCTAGCACCTTATGTAACAGTATAGCTTCCGTCCCTCTCCTCGCCCCTACCTGGGCTCGAACCAGGGACCCTCTGCACACATCGATGATCGCCACCCTCGAAGCATCGTTACCCATCACTCCACAAAACCTGCAGCCCTTGCAGAGCAAGGGGAACAACTATCTCAAGGTCTCAGAGCGAGTGACGTCACCGATTGAAACGCTATTAGCGCGCACCCCGCTAACTAGCTAGCTATTTTACATCAGTTACACTTACATTGTATGTAACAATTAACAAACAACATCCAAGATGGTATTTTCAACAATGATAAACCACACAAGAATCCTTTCAGAAATTCACAAGATCCCTTGACAAGCTATGATACAGTAGCATCAAATAGCACATTTGTCACGGTGTGCGCTACTGGTTGAAGGTAAGTCAGGTCAGGAGAGCAGAGATGGGTGATAATAGGCGCACTTTATTCATACCCAATGAAAATAGCAATATACGCCCAAAGTACACAAAATGGTACAAAATAACTAAGACACACGGGCCAAACACAGACCCGGTGTTAACCAGCCTAATATGGGCTACACATAACAAACAAACAATTTCACACAAAGACATGAGGGAGAACAGAGAAAGAAATACATGATGTGGGATTGGGAATGAAAACCAGGTATGCAGGGAACAAGACAAAACAAATGGAAAAATGAAAAATGGAGCGGCGATGGCTAGAAAGCCGGTGACGTCGACCGCCGAACGACGCCCGAACAAGGAGAGGAGCCGACTTCGGCGGAAGTTGTGACAAGATTAAATAGAAAATAACCACACTCATCTGCATATCAACACATCTCTCAGAGATACGACTTACACTGAACCACTCAAATGTCCAACACACAATGATAATTCAGACACACACACAGGGAAAAACCGGGCTAAGGTTTCTAGCCAGAGAAACATCGACTCCGATGACTCAGGTATAGAACATAAATATCTTATGACTGCAAGCCTTACAATCACAAGTGTTTTCCATGTGGATTTCAGGGGGCAAAAACACGCATTTCTCATTTGTGTCATCTATATAATGTTCTAGTGGATGTATATAATGATAATGGAATTCACATAGACTATGATAAAGAAGGCAGAATAACATAGGTCTTCATCTCTGTCTAAGAATGGACAAGGTTTCCCAAGCTCTTTTTTAAAACACAGAAAGAATGCCCCAAAAATGTGAAAAATATATGACATAGGTAAAGATATGACAACAATCTCCCATTCCCCCTATGGAACGTGACGGTAAACGGAGGGATACAACGTATGAACCAACGCTGGCTGCTGCTTTTAGATCCCATCATTTGGCTCCATTCATTCATATTTCTTCTTAAGGAGGCCCGTGACATTTATGGCAGGAAGAGGGCCTTCCAAGGGTTTGAGGGCATGGCAGCAGTGCTGGGGCTGAGGCTGGGGCCAGGACAGGGACTGGAACTGGGCCCCTGGGAATTGTTATGACGCGCTGAAGCCAGGAGCCTCTTTCCTGACACTCAGACACACACACACACACACACTCAGACAGCGATACACACACACACATACAAACAGACACAAGCACGAAGGAGCGCGTAGATGCACGCACGCATGCACAAAATACACACACACACACAAACACACGCACCACCCACACCGTCTCCCTGCCAATCACAGTGGGTTTCCTCCAGACCATGAGGACCCACAGTCATTCCAGACAAACAAAACAAGTCACAGCTAAACTATAGTGGGGTTAAACACATCCTCAACATACAACATGGCGTTTGGCAAACACTGTCACACTATACAATATCTCCCTCTGTGAATATATATATGCTAAATCCTAAAGCCTACTTTTAGCTTCCATTTGATAGAAAACGGGACATGTCATAGATGACTTACACTTGTGGTACAGTAGTGTTCCATAGACTATAATGACGCAGAGAACATCCAATCATCCCACCACTGATTTGGGTTCTCTTTTAATGACGGTTGGCCGTCGCTGCAACCAACCGCGTGACCCCCACAGAGAGTGCACTGACAGGGCAGAGGTCAGAGGTACTTCCACAATGACAATAGCACAGCAGAGCTAGCTAACCACACACCAGACAACCCCACTTCTGCTACCTCTTCCAGGACAAAAGGTCTCCTTCACAGTCACGCTCTCATACCTACTTTCACTTCTATCAGTTTTACTCTGCACAACGTTTTTACATTAGCAGATGTAGACACTTTTGTTTTGTTTTTGGTGTTCTCTTTGCAAAAATAAAGTATGACCTTTGGTTGACATTACTGCAGTCTTTAATGGAACCCATGTTGTCCACTGGTCTCATAATCAGTGACTATTGTTAACCATACTACTTCACGACCAAGAACCAATCCACATCCTCACAAAATGTTATCTTTTAAAAAAGGGTATAGTAGTGAGTCATATCTTGGCTTTCCATCAGACAAACAGACTATGAATACAACCTTGGGGTTCAGAAGAGTCTGAGATCACTGATGGAAAACTGATGATGGAGCAAAATGACTAGCGTTTGATCCTCGTTATTAAACCTTTATCACAGGATACATTAATGCACTCACACCCAAATAAAATCACAGCACTTAACAAATGTGCTTTCATGAGAGAAAGCATCGTTTTTTTCTGTGTGTGTGTGTCAGGTGAAGTGAAACTGGTCACAGAGACGACTACACTGCACCACAAAAGCCAACAGCTAAAGGTCTTGACCCTTGGGTCAGCTGAGAAGCCTTGTGTGTGGGACTGAAACAGCAACAGCATGCGAGAAGAAAAAAGCCCCTGGCCTCTCCGCTGGTCACTGGCTGCCTGTGTGGCTTCCCCCTCGGTCTCTGCTGGTCGCTGGCTGCCTGTGTGGCTTCCCCTCGGTCTCTGCTTCCTTGTCAGCAGGGGAAGTGTGATGGTGCCAGGGTGCAGGAGTTTATGAGTTGGTCTCAACCAAACTCACCACATTCCCACCGGCTGAAGGCATGAGGACGTGACTCTGGCCATGCTGCAAGAACAGCCAGACCACAGGTCACGCGCAGTCGCTCTCACACACACACGAACACACACACACCCAAACAAACCCACACAGCCATTTCCTTATAAATTTGGCACACTGGGTGACACATATACATACATTAACTTATACCTTAAATGATTCTCTACATACCTCATATCAAACATGAACAATCCTTTATTTCAACATATTCAAAGCCAATGAGTGGAGCCATTAGATCACTCAACAACTACCTATCTCTTTGCCTCTCCCCACCAAACCCATTCCAACAGGTCTGGCTCAGTATCGGACACCGGCTTAGTAGGGGACATCGGCTCAATAGAGGTCACCGGCTCAATAGAGGACACCGACTCAGTAGAGAACACCAGCTCAGTAGAGAACACCGGCTCAGTATCGGACACCGGCTCAGTAAGAGGACACCGGCTCAGTAAGAGGACACCGGCTCAGTAAGAGGACACCGGCTCAGTAAGAAGACACCGGCTCAGTAAGAGGACACCGGCTCAGTAAGAGGACACCGGCTCAGTAAGAGGACAGTAAGAGGACACCGGCTCAGTAAGAGGACACCGACTCAGTAAGAGGACACCGACTCAGTAAGAGGACAGCTCAAGAGGACACTCAGTAGAGGACACAGTAGAGGACAGTCAGTAGAGGACACTGTGTGTGTGTATCCCAAATGACACACTATGCCTTATATAGTGCATTTCTTTCAACCAGAGCCCTATGGGTCTTGGGCAAAAGTAGCGCACTATAAATGTAATGGCCGATCATATATGGCTCACAGACAAGAGGTGTTTGTTTGAAAGCGTAATATTTGGAAGAAGGAGACACATTTTTTAAGAAAATTGCTTTTCCAATGTGCCCCACATGACCACCCTGATCATCAATGACTGTACATGATGCCAAAAGTAACTGGTGATTCAAATAATTTCATGGTTTCCTCATTTCAATACTAGAGAAAATAGCAGAGCTTGAGAGACACCATAAAGAGATGCACTCCTATAAAGGGTGTGTTGGCATATCCTTCCAGTGAGGTTGTGAGGTTGACCAGAGGGTGATTACACACCCAGGACTGGTGGTGTGGTGAGAGCTGTGCGGCAGCAGCCAACCAGCCAGCCAGCAGTGGTTTGGATCATAACACTAAATTATCTCCTATCACAGCCATATCTGATGTTCCCATAGCAATTATGCTATCTATCCACTATCTTAAAGAGAACTGTCACTAAAGGAATGTGCTACAAATATGGATTCCATTTCAACAAGTGGGCAAATACAGTACAATGATTCACAGACAAAATGGGGATGTTTTTAACCCCACAGAACATTTAGGCCCTGTTACATTTCATATTTGTCGCCAGTGTTAGAGCCAAATCATAAGACAGTGTTTAGTTGGTGTTTGGGGTGTTTGTTTTTAGTCCCTTGAGTGAAGATTGAACATTAGCTTTTGAATCTGTAGAGCCCACATGATCAGGAAAGGTGTTATGTTGTGTAGCAACCGCAGTCAGTCAATAGTGAAGTGTAAGGACACATCCTGCCCTCCTCTCCATGTAGATCCAAGTTCCTGGCCTTAAGCTATCTAAGTCAAGCTAGAGATGACTCCTGGCTAGAGATGACTCCTGGCTAGAGATGACTCCTGGTTTGATGCTTCTAGAGGAGAGGAAGAAGAAATCATATTAATAATTAAAGCAAGCCAAGGTCAAGGAATCTTTTTGAATTAGTTTGCTTTGTGGGAATGTCAAAGTATATGTTCCTACAGTGTAAACATTTCCTTCAGGCCTAGACTGACATCTAATGGTGAAATCAGTAAACCTCTCTTCAAAAAGAGGAATATGAGCCAAGGCATACACAAAGTACTGTTAAAAATAGCAATCTTTAACAAAGAAAAACACTGATACAAAATGTTCTCCTAAATTAATGTAATACATCTGATAGGATGAAGATGTCTAAATTTGTGACTAGATCCTGAGTAGGTACAGCAGTCTATATCGGATGGTTGTCAATAAAACCAGATGCACCACTGAGGTCAATCTGATCAATCTGACCCCCCCCACCCCCCACCATAATTTGCAAATAAATTCATAAAAAATCCTACAATGTGATTTTCTGGATTTTTCTTCTCATTTTGTCTGTCATAGTTGAAGTGTACCTATGATGAAAATTACAGGCCTCTCTCATCTTTTTAAGTGGGAGAACTTGCACAATTGGTGGCTGACTAAATACTTTTTTGCCCCACTGTAGCTGTGATTTTTTACATACATTTTTACATGTCTAATCATAGAGTATCCACAGATTATGAGCTAAAAGATGAAAACCTTTCCTACCAGTATTATTATATTATTTATTGACTAACTATGGCTTTCGAAATCACCCAACACTGCTATTTTTAAGGTACATTTTAAGTGAATATTGTGATTTTTTAACCATTCCTTTTACCTGTGACCAGCAACAAGCTACACTGGGACAATACTAGAATAAATGATGTAGTAATTATGTCTCTACAAAGCTGAGATTGTTGTATGCCCCATCAGATCAATCTGCAGTTAATAGTAAACATAAGAACCCATCTATCCCAAAGATCAGGCCATTTAGACATACATACCTACATACACACATACAGTACATACATACATACCTACCTACATATCGACATGCATACATACCTACATACACACACACATACAGTACATACATACATACCTACCTACATACACACATACAGTACATACATACAGTGCCTTGCGAAAGTATTCGGCCCCCTTGAACTTTGCGACCTTTTGCCACATTTCAGGCTTCAAACATAAAGATATAAAACTGTATTTTTTTGTGAAGAATCAACAACAAGTGGGACACAATCATGAAGTGGATCGACATTTATTGGATATTTCAAACCTTTTAAAAAAATCAAAAACTGAAAAATTGGGCGTGCAAAATTATTCAGCCCCTTTCCTTTCAGTGCAGCAAACTCTCTCCAGAAGTTCAGTGAGGATCTCTGAATGATCCAATGTTGACCTAAATGACTAATGATGATAAATACAATCCACCTGTGTGTAATCAAGTCTCCGTATAAATGCACCTGCACTGTGATAGTCTCAGAGGTCCGTTAAAAGCGCAGAGAGCATCATGAAGAACAAGGAACACACCAGGCAGGTCCGAGATACTGTTGTGAAGAAGTTTAAAGCCGGATTTGGATACAAAAAGATTTCCCAAGCTTTAAACATCCCAAGGAGCACTGTGCAAGCGATAATATTGAAATGGAAGGAGTATCAGACCACTGCAAATCTACCAAGACCTGGCCGTCCCTCTAAACTTTCAGCTCATACAAGGAGAAGACTGATCAGAGATGCAGCCAAGAGGCCCATGATCACTCTGGATGAACTGCAGAGATCTACTGCTGAGGTGGGAGACTCTGTCCATAGGACAACAATCAGTCGTATATTGCACAAATCTGGCCTTTATGGAAGAGTGGCAAGAAGAAAGCCATTTCTTAAAGATATCCATAAAAAGTGTCGTTTAAAGTTTGCCACAAGCCACCTGGGAGACACACCAAACATGTGGAAGAAGGTGCTCTGGTCAGATGAAACCAAAATTGAACTTTTTGGCAACAATGCAAAACATTATGTTTGGCGTAAAAGCAACACAGCCCATCACCCTGAACACACCATCCCCACTGTCAAACATGGTGGTGGCAGCATCATGTTTTGGGCCTGCTTTTCTTCAGCAGGGACAGGGAAGATGGTTAAAATTGATGGGAAGATGGATGGAGCCAAATACAGGACCATTCTGGAAGAAAACCTGATGGAGTCTGCAAAAGACCTGAGACTGGGACGGAGATTTGTCTTCCAACAAGACAATGATCCAAAACATAAAGCAAAATCTACAATAGAATGGTTCAAAAATAAACATATCCAGGTGTTAGAATGGCCAAGTCAAAGTCCAGACCTGAATCCAATTGAGAATCTGTGGAAAGAACTGAAAACTGCTGTTCACAAATGCTCTCCATCCAACCTCACTGAGCTCGAGCTGTTTTGCAAGGAGGAATGGGAAAAAATTTCAGTCTCTCGATGTGCAAAACTGATAGAGACATACCCCAAGCGACTTACAGTGTAATTGCAGCAAAAGGTGGCGCTACAAAGTATTAACTGAAGGGGGCTGAATAATTTTGCACGCTCAATTTTTCAGTTTTTGATTTGTTAAAAAGTTTGAAATATCCAATAAATGTCGTTCCACTTCATAATTGTGTCCCACTTGTTGTTGATTCTTCACAAAAAATACAGTTTTATATCTTTATGTTTGAAGCCTGAAATGTGGCAAAAGGTCGCAAAGTTCAAGGGGGCCGAATACTTTCGCAAGGCACTGTATATATATACCATACCTACATACACACATACAGTACATACATACATACCTACCTACATATCGACATGCATACATACCTACATACACACACACATACAGTACATACATACATACATACCTACCTACATACACACATACAGTACATACACATATACCTACATACACACATACAGTACATACATACATACAGTGCATACATACACACATACAGTACACACATACATACCTACCTACATACTGACATGCACATATACCTACATACACACATACAGTACATACATACATACAGTACACATACATACCTACCTACCTACATATTGACATGCATACATACCTACCTACATACACACGTACATACACACACGTACAGTACAGTACAGTACATACATACATACATACATACATACATACATACATACATACATACATACATACATACATACATACATACATACATACATTATCTACCTACCTACCTACACACATACATACATACATTCCTACCTACATATCGACATGCATACATACCTACATACAGTACATACATACATACATACCTACCTACCTACCTACACACATACATACATACCTACCTACATATCGACATGCATACATACCTACAAGGCAACATACAACATAACTACATACTTACATGCATACAGCACATACATACATGCATACATACATACCTACCTACCTACCTACCTACCTACCTACCTACATACATACAGCAGGTAGAGGTGTTAAAGAGAGAGAGATCGCAAAGCTTTATAAAAACCAACACCTTTCTCTTTCTCTGTCAAGGTTAGCCAGGGAAGATAATACAATGATGTGTGAGCATGTGCTTGTGCATGTGGGGAAGGGAGAAGGGAGGGGGGTGACTCATCAAGATGAGTCATGTGCTGTGCTGGGTCACAGAGGTCCAGGTTATAGGAGAGGAGGAAGTGATGAGTGACAAAGGAACATTGGATGAGAATGGCCTGAATAGCTTACAAGGGCATAACATCTGGTGACCATATTATGCAGATCCAGGAGAAATTCATCAGGGATTCAGCAGCGAATCTAATTGGATTTCATAACTCTAAGGCTTGTAATATTTGTTTCTTACCAGCAGGTGCCCCCATACATGTCATTTGGTATTTCTGAGAGGAACCCAAAATGATTTCACCTCAGGAACTGAAACTGGGGACCGTGACAAGTGAAAGCAAAATGTCTGAGGTCACTTACATTACATTTTTATAGAAAAATGTGTTTATGTTCTGAGGTCACATTACATTTTTATAGAAAAATGTGTTTATGTTCTACACTTTACATTTTTATAGAAAAATGTGTTTATGTTCTGAGGTCATTACATACATTTTTATAGAAAAATGTGTTTATGTTCTGAGGTCACTTACATTACATTTTTATAGAAAAATGTGTTTATGTTCTGAGGTCACTTACATTTTTATAGAAAAATGTGTTTATGTTTTGAGGTCACTTACATTACAGTTTTATAGAAAATGTGTTTATGTTCTGAGGTCACTTACATTACATTTTTATAGAAAAATGTGTTTATGTTCTGAGGTCACTTACATTACAGTTTTGTCGAAAAATGTGTTTATGTTCTGAGGTCATTTACATTACATTTTAATAGAAAAATGTGTTTATGTTCTGAGATCACTTACATTTTTATAGAAAAATGTGTTTATGTTTTGAGGTCACTTACATTACAGTTTTATAGAAAATGTGTTTATGTTCTGAGGTCACTTAAATTACATTTTTATAGAAAAATGTGTTTATGTTTTGAGGTCATTTACATTACAGTTTTATAGAAAAATGTGTTTATGTTCTGAGGTCACAGTTTTTACATTACAGTTTTATAGAAAAATGTGTTTATGTTCTGAGGTCACTTACATTACATTTTTATAGAAAAATGTGTTTATGTTCTGAGGTCACTTACATTACATTTTTATAGAAAAATGTGTTTATGTTCTGAGGTCACTTACATTACATTTTTATAGAAAAATGTGTTTATGTTCTGAGGTACATTTTTATAGAAAAATGTGTTTATGTTCTTAGGTCATTACATTACAGTTTTATAGAAAAATGTGTTTATGTTCTGAGGTCACTTACATTACATTTTTATAGAAAAATGTGTTTATGTTCTGAGGTCACTTACATTACATTTTTATAGAAAAATGTGTTTATGTTCTGAGGTCACTTACATTTTTATAGAAAAATGTGTTTATGTTTTGAGGTCACTTACATTACAGTTTTATAGAAAATGTGTTTATGTTCTGAGGTCACTTACATTACATTTTTATAGAAAAATGTGTTTATGTTCTGAGGTCACTTACATTACAGTTTTGTCGAAAAATGTGTTTATGTTCTGAAAATGTAGAAAATTTATGTTCTGAGGTCACTTACATTACATTTTTATAGAAAAATGTGTTTATGTTCTGAGGTCTTACATTACAGTTTTATAGAAAAATGTGTTTATGTTCTGAGGTCACTTACATTACAGTTTTATAGAAAAATGTGTTTATTTTCTGAGGTCACTTACATTACATTTTTATAGAAAAATGTGTTTATGTTCTGAGGTCACTTACATTACATTTTTATAGAAAAATGTGTTTATGTTCTGAGGTCACTTATATTTTTATAGAAAAATGTGTTTATGTTCTGAGGTCACTTACATTACATTTTTATAGAAAAATGTGTTTATGTTCTGAGGTCACTTACATTACATTTTTATAGAAAAATGTGTTTATGTTCTGAGGTCACTTACATTACAGTTTTATAGAAAATGTGTTTATGTTCTGAGGTCACTTACATTACATTTTTATAGAAAAATGTGTTTATGTTCTGAGGTCACTTACACTACATTTTTATAGAAAAATGTGTTTATGTTCTGAGGTCACTTACATTACATTTTTATAGAAAATGTGTTTATGTTCTGAGGTCACTTACATTACAGTTTTGTCGAAAAATGTGTTTATGTTCTGAGGTCACTTACATTTTTATAGAAAAATGTGTTTATGTTCTGAGGTCACTTACATTTTTATAGAAAAATGTGTTTATGTTCTGAGGTCACTTACATTACAGTTTTATAGAAAAATGTGTTTATGTTCTGAGGTCACTTACATTACATTTTTATAGAAAATGTGTTTATGTTCTGAGGTCACTTACATTACAGTTTTGTCGAAAAATGTGTTTATGTTCTGAGGTCACTTACATTTTTATAGAAAAATGTGTTTATGTTCTGAGGTCACTTACATTACAGTTTTATAGAAAAATGTGTTTATGTTCTGAGGTCACTTACATTACATTTTTATAGAAAAATGTGTTTATGTTTTGAGGTCACTTACATTACAGTTTTTATAGAAAAATGTGTTTATGTTTACATTACATTTTTATAGAAAAATGTGTTTATGTTCTGAGGTCACTTACATTACAGTTTTATAGAAAAATGTGTTTATGTTCTGAGGTCACTTACATTACATTTTTATAGAAAAATGTGTTTATGTTCTGAGGTCACTTACATTTTTATAGAAAAATGTGTTTATGTTCTGAGGTCACTTACATTACAGTTTTATAGAAAAATGTGTTTATGTTCTGAGGTCACTTACATTACATTTTTATAGAAAAATGTGTTTATGTTCTGAGGTCACTTACATTACATTTTTATAGAAAAATGTGTTTATGTTCTGAGGTCACTTACATTTTTATAGAAAAATGTGTTTATGTTTTGAGGTCACTTACATTACAGTTTTATAGAAAATGTGTTTATGTTCTGAGGTCACTTACATTACATTTTTATAGAAAAATGTGTTTATGTTCTGAGGTCACTTACATTACAGTTTTATAGAAAAATGTGTTTATGTTCTGAGGTCACTTACATTACATTTTTATAGAAAAATGTGTTTATGTTCTGAGGTCACTTACATTACAGTTTTATAGAAAAATGTGTTTATGTTCTGAGGTCACTTACATTACAGTTTTATAGAAAAATGTGTTTATTTTCTGAGGTCACTTACATTACATTTTTATAGAAAAATGTGTTTATGTTCTGAGGTCACTTACATTTTTATAGAAAAATGTGTTTATGTTCTGAGGTCACTTATATTTTTATAGAAAAATGTGTTTATGTTCTGAGGTCACTTACATTATAGTTTTATAGAAAAATGTGTTTATGTTCTGAGGTCACTTACATTACATTTTTATAGAAAATGTGTTTATGTTCTGAGGTCACTTACATTATAGTTTTATAGAAAAATGTGTTTATGTTCTGAGGTCACTTACACTACATTTTTATAGAAAAATGTGTTTATGTTCTGAGGTCACTTACACTACATTTTTATAGAAAAATGTGTTTATGTTCTGAGGTCACTTACATTACAGTTTTATAGAAAATGTGTTTATGTTCTGAGGTCACTTACATTACAGTTTTGTCGAAAAATGTGTTTATGTTCTGAGGTCACTTACATTTTTATAGAAAAATGTGTTTATGTTCTGAGGTCACTTACATTTTTATAGAAAAATGTGTTTATGTTCTGAGGTCACTTACATTACAGTTTTATAGAAAATGTGTATGTTCTGAGGTCACTTACATTACATTTTTATAGAAAAATGTGTTTATGTTCTGAGGTCACTTACATTACAGTTTTGTAGAAAAATGTGTTTATGTTCTGAGGTCACTTACATTACATTTTTATAGAAAAATGTGTTTATGTTCTGAGGTCACTTACATTACAGTTTTATAGAAAAATGTGTTTATGTTCTGAGGTCACTTACATTACAGTTTTATAGAAAAATGTGTTTATGTTCTGAGGTCACTTACATTACAGTTTTGTCGAAAAATGTGTTTATGTTTTACATTTTTATAGAAAAATGTGTTTATGTTCTGAGGTCACTTAAATTACAGTTTTATAGAAAAATGTGTTTATGTTCTGAGGTCACTTACATTACATTTTTATAGAAAAATGTGTTTATGTTCTGAGGTCACTTACATTTTTATAGAAAAATGTGTTTATGTTCTGAGGTCACTTACATTTTTATAGAAAAATGTGTTTATGTTCTGAGGTCACTTACATTTTTATAGAAAAATGTGTTTATGTTCTGAGGTCACTTACATTACATTTTTATAGAAAAATGTGTTTATGTTCTGAGGTCACTTACATTTTTATAGAAAAATGTGTTTATGTTTTGAGGTCACTTACATTACAGTTTTATAGAAAATGTGTTTATGTTCTGAGGTCACTTACATTACATTTTTATAGAAAAATGTGTTTATGTTCTGAGGTCACTTACATTACAGTTTTGTCGAAAAATGTGTTTATGTTCTGAGGTCACTTACATTACAGTTTTATAGAAAATGTGTATGTTCTGAGGTCACTTACATTACATTTTTATAGAAAAATGTGTTTATGTTCTGAGGTCACTTACATTACAGTTTTGTCGAAAAATGTGTTTATGTTCTGAGGTCACTTACATTTTTATAGAAAAATGTGTTTATGTTCTGAGGTCACTTACATTTTTATAGAAAAATGTGTTTATGTTCTGAGGTCACTTACATTACATTTTTATAGAAAAATGTGTTTATGTTCTGAGGTCACTTACATTATAGTTTTATAGAAAAATGTGTTTATGTTCTGAGGTCACTTACACTACATTTTTATAGAAAAATGTGTTTATGTTCTGAGGTCACTTACACTACATTTTTATAGAAAAATGTGTTTATGTTCTGAGGTCACTTACATTACATTTTTATAGAAAAATGTGTTTATGTTCTGAGGTCACTTACATTACAGTTTTATAGAAAATGTGTTTATGTTCTGAGGTCACTTACATTACATTTTAATAGAAAAATGTGTTTATGTTCTGAGATCACTTACATTTTTATAGAAAAATGTGTTTATGTTCTGAGGTCACTTACATTTTTTATAGAAAAATGTGTTTATGTTCTGAGGTCACTTACATTACAGTTTTATAGAAAATGTGTTTATGTTCTGAGGTCACTTACATTACATTTTTATAGAAAAATGTGTTTATGTTCTGAGGTCTTACATTACAGTTTTACGAAAAATGTGTTTATGTTCTGAGGTCACTTACATTACAGTTTTATAGAAAAATGTGTTTATGTTCTGAGGTCACTTACATTACATTTTTATAGAAAAAATGTGTTTATGTTCTGAGGTCACTTACATTACAGTTTTATAGAAAATGTGTTTATGTTCTGAGGTCACTTACATTACATTTTTATAGAAAAATGTGTTTATGTTCTGAGGTCACTTACATTATTTTTATAAAAATGTGTTTATGTTCTGAGGTCACTTACATTACAGTTTTATAGAAAAATGTGTTTATGTTCTGAGGTCACTTACATTACAGTTTTATAGAAAAATGTGTTTATGTTCTGAGGTCACTTATATTTTTATAGAAAAATGTGTTTATGTTCTGAGGTCACTTACATTATAGTTTTATAGAAAAATGTGTTTATGTTCTGAGGTCACTTACATTACATTTTTATAGAAAAATGTGTTTATGTTCTGAGGTCACTTACATTACATTTTTATAGAAAAATGTGTTTATGTTCTGAGGTCACTTACATTACATTTTTATAGAAAAATGTGTTTATGTTCTGAGGTCACTTACATTACAGTTTTATAGAAAATGTGTTTATGTTCTGAGGTCACTTACATTACACGAAAATGTGTTTACAGTTTTACATTTTTATAGAAAAATGTGTTTATGTTCTGAGGTCACTTACATTACATTTTTATAGAAAAATGTGTTTATGTTCTGAGGTCATTTACATTACATTTTAATAGAAAAATGTGTTTATGTTCTGAGATCACTTACACTACATTTTTATAGAAAATGTGTTTATGTTCTGAGGTCACTTACATTACAGTTTTGTCGAAAAATGTGTTTATGTTCTGAGGTCACTTACATTTTTATAGAAAAATGTGTTTATGTTTTGAGGTCACTTACATTACAGTTTTATAGAAAATGTGTTTATGTTCTGAGGTCACTTAAATTACATTTTTATAGAAAAATGTGTTTATGTTCTGAGGTCACTTACATTACAGTTTTGTCGAAAAATGTGTTTATGTTCTGAGGTCACTTACATTACAGTTTTATAGAAAAATGTGTTTATGTTCTGAGGTCACTTACATTACATTTTTATAGAAAAATGTGTTTATGTTCTGAGGTCATTTACATTACAGTTTTATAGAAAAATGTGTTTATGTTCTGAGGTCACTTATATTTTTATAGAAAAATGTGTTTATGTTCTGAGGTCACTTACACTACATTTTTATAGAAAAATGTGTTTATGTTCTGAGGTCACTTACATTACAGTTTTGTAGAAAAATGTGTTTATGTTCTGAGGTCACTTACATTACAGTTTTATAGAAAAATGTGTTTATGTTCTGACGTCACTTACATTACAGTTTTATAGAAAAATGTGTTTATGTTCTGTCACTTACATTACATTTTTATAGAAAAATGTGTTTATGTTCTGAGGTCACTTACATTTTTATAGAAAAATGTGTTTATGTTCTGAGGTCACTTACATTACAGTTTTATAGAAAAATGTGTTTATGTTCTGAGGTCACTTACATTACATTTTTATAGAAAAATGTGTTTATGTTCTGAGGTCACTTACATTACATTTTTATAGAAAAATGTGTTTATGTTCTGAGGTCACTTACATTTTTATAGAAAAATGTGTTTATTTTGAGGTCACTTACATTACAGTTTTATAGAAAATGTGTTTATGTTCTGAGGTCACTTACATTACATTTTTATAGAAAAATGTGTTTATGTTCTGAGGTCACTTACATTACAGTTTTGTCGAAAAATGTGTTTATGTTCTGAGGTCACTTACATTACAGTTTTATAGAAAATGTGTATGTTCTGAGGTCACTTACATTACATTTTTATAGAAAAATGTGTTTATGTTCTGAGGTCACTTACATTACAGTTTTGTCGAAAAATGTGTTTATGTTCTGAGGTCACTTACATTACAGTTTTATAGAAAAATGTGTTTATTTTCTGAGGTCACTTACATTACATTTTTATAGAAAAATGTGTTTATGTTCTGAGGTCACTTACATTACATTTTTATAGAAAAATGTGTTTATGTTCTGAGGTCACTTATATTTTTATAGAAAAATGTGTTTATGTTCTGAGGTCACTTACATTATAGTTTTATAGAAAAATGTGTTTATGTTCTGAGGTCACTTACATTACATTTTTATAGAAAAATGTGTTTATGTTCTGAGGTCACTTACATTACATTTTTATAGAAAAATGTGTTTATGTTCTGAGGTCATTTACATTACATTTTAATAGAAAAATGTGTTTATGTTCTGAGATCACTTACACTACATTTTTATAGAAAAATGTGTTTATGTTCTGAGGTCACTTACATTACATTTTTATAGAAAATGTGTTTATGTTCTGAGGTCACTTACATTACAGTTTTGTTGAAAAATGTGTTTATGTTCTGAGGTCACTTACATTTTTATAGAAAAATGTGTTTATGTTTTGAGGTCACTTACATTACAGTTTTATAGAAAATGTGTTTATGTTCTGAGGTCACTTACATTACATTTTAATAGAAAAATGTGTTTATGTTCTGAGATCACTTACACTACAGTTTTACGAAAAAGTTTATGTTCTGAGGTCACTTACATTACATTTTTATAGAAAAATGTGTTTATGTTCTGAGGTCACTTACATTACAGTTTTATAGAAAATGTGTTTATGTTCTGAGGTCACTTACATTACATTTTTATAGAAAAATGTGTTTATGTTCTGAGGTCACTTACATTACAGTTTTGTCGAAAAATGTGTTTATGTTCTGAGGTCACTTACATTTTTATAGAAAAATGTGTTTATGTTCTGAGGTCACTTACATTACAGTTTTATAGAAAAATGTGTTTATGTTCTGAGGTCACTTACATTACATTTTTATAGAAAAATGTGTTTATGTTTATCACTTACATTTTTATAGAAAAATGTGTTTATGTTCTGAGGTCACTTACATTACAGTTTTATAGAAAAATGTGTTTATGTTCTGAGGTCACTTACATTACATTTTTATAGAAAAATGTGTTTATGTTCTGAGGTCACTTACATTACATTTTTATAGAAAAATGTGTTTATGTTCTGAGGTCACTTACATTTTTATAGAAAAAAACTTACATTACAGTTTTATAGAAAATGTGTTTATGTTCTGAGGTCACTTACATTACATTTTTATAGAAAAATGTGTTTATGTTCTGAGGTCACTTACATTACAGTTTTGTCGAAAAATGTGTTTATGTTCTGAGGTCACTTACATTACAGTTTTATAGAAAATGTGTATGTTCTGAGGTCACTTACATTACATTTTTATAGAAAAATGTGTTTATGTTCTGAGGTCACTTACATTACAGTTTTGTCGAAAAATGTGTTTATGTTCTGAGGTCACTTATATTTTTATAGAAAAATGTGTTTATGTTCTGAGGTCACTTACATTATAGTTTTATAGAAAAATGTGTTTATGTTCTGAGGTCACTTACACTACATTTTTATAGAAAAATGTGTTTATGTTCTGAGGTCACTTACATTACATTTTTATAGAAAAATGTGTTTATGTTCTGAGGTCACTTACATTACATTTTTATAGAAAATGTGTTTATGTTCTGAGGTCACTTACACTACATTTTTATAGAAAAATGTGTTTATGTTCTGAGGTCACTTACATTACATTTTTATAGAAAAATGTGTTTATGTTCTGAGGTCACTTACATTACAGTTTTATAGAAAATGTGTTTATGTTCTGAGGTCACTTACATTACAGTTTTGTAGAAAAAATGTGTTTATGAGTTCACTTACATTTTTATAGAAAAATGTGTTTATGTTCTTACACTTACATTTTTATAGAAAAATGTGTTTATGTTCTGAGGTCATTTACATTACATTTTAATAGAAAAATGTGTTTATGTTCTGAGATCACTTACATTACATTTTTATAGAAAATGTGTTTATGTTCTGAGGTCACTTACATTACAGTTTTGTCGAAAAATGTGTTTATGTTCTGAGGTCACTTACATTACAGTTTTATAGAAAAATGTGTTTATGTTCTGAGGTCACTTACATTACATTTTTATAGAAAAATGTGTTTATGTTCTGAGGTCACTTACATTACAGTTTTGTCGAAAAATGTGTTTATGTTCTGAGGTCACTTACATTACAGTTTTATAGAAAATGTGTTTATGTTCTGAGGTCACTTACATTACATTTTTATAGAAAAATGTGTTTATGTTCTGAGGTCACTTACATTACAGTTTTGTCGAAAAATGTGTTTATGTTCTGAGGTCACTTACATTTTTATAGAAAAATGTGTTTATGTTTTGAGGTCATTTACATTACATTTTAATAGAAAAATGTGTTTATGTTCTGAGATCACTTACACTACATTTTTATAGAAAATGTGTTCATGTTCTGAGGTCACTTACATTACAGTTTTGTCGAAAAATGTGTTTATGTTCTGAGGTCACTTACACTACATTTTTATAGAAAAATGTGTTTATGTTCTGAGATCACTTACATTACATTTTTATAGAAAATGTGTTTATGTTCTGAGGTCACTTACATTACATTTTTATAGAAAAATGTGTTTATGTTCTGAGGTCACTTACATTACAGTTTTATAGAAAAATGTGTTTATGTTCTGAGGTCACTTACATTACAGTTTTGTCGAAAAATGTGTTTATGTTCTGAGGTCACTTACATTTTTATAGAAAAATGTGTTTATGTTCTGAGGTCACTTACATTTTTATAGAAAAATGTGTTTATGTTCTGAGGTCACTTACATTACAGTTTTATAGAAAATGTGTATGTTCTGAGGTCACTTACATTACATTTTTATAGAAAAATGTGTTTATGTTCTGAGGTCACTTACATTACAGTTTTGTCGAAAAATGTGTTTATGTTCTGAGGTCACTTACATTACATTTTTATAGAAAAATGTGTTTATGTTCTGAGGTCACTTACATTACAGTTTTATAGAAAATGTGTTTATGTTCTGAGGTCACTTACATTACATTTTTATAGAAAAATGTGTTTATGTTCTGAGGTCACTTACATTACAGTTTTGTCGAAAAATGTGTTTATGTTCTGAGGTCACTTACATTACAGTTTTATAGAAAATGTGTTTATGTTCTGAGGTCACTTACATTACATTTTTATAGAAAAATGTGTTTATGTTCTGAGGTCACTTACATTACAGTTTTGTCGAAAAATGTGTTTATGTTCTGAGGTCACTTACATTTTTATAGAAAAATGTGTTTATGTTCTGAGGTCACTTACATTACATTTTTATAGAAAAATGTGTTTATGTTCTGAGGTCACTTACATTACATTTTTATAGAAAAATGTGTTTATGTTCTGAGGTCACTTATATTTTTATAGAAAAATGTGTTTATGTTCTGAGGTCACTTACATTACAGTTTTATAGAAAATGTGTTTATGTTCTGAGGTCACTTACATTACATTTTTATAGAAAAATGTGTTTATGTTCTGAGGTCACTTACATTACAGTTTTGTCGAAAAATGTGTTTATGTTCTGAGGTCACTTACATTTTTATAGAAAAATGTGTTTATGTTCTGAGGTCACTTACATTTTTATAGAAAAATGTGTTTATGTTCTGAGGTCACTTACATTACAGTTTTATAGAAAAATGTGTTTATGTTCTGAGGTCACTTACATTACATTTTTATAGAAAAATGTGTTTATGTTCTGAGGTCACTTACATTACAGTTTTGTCGAAAAATGTGTTTATGTTCTGAGGTCACTTACATTACAGTTTTATAGAAAATGTGTTTATGTTCTGAGGTCACTTACATTACATTTTTATAGAAAAATGTGTTTATGTTCTGAGGTCACTTACATTACAGTTTTATAGAAAAATGTGTTTATGTTCTGAGGTCACTTACATTACATTTTTATAGAAAAATGTGTTTATGTTCTGAGGTCACTTACATTACATTTTTATAGAAAAATGTGTTTATGTTCTGAGGTCACTTACATTACATTTTTATAGAAAAATGTGTTTATGTTCTGAGGTCACTTATATTTTTATAGAAAAATGTGTTTATGTTCTGAGGTCACTTACATTACAGTTTTGTCGAAAAATGTGTTTATGTTCTGAGGTCACTTACATTACAGTTTTATAGAAAATGTGTTTATGTTCTGAGGTCACTTACATTACAGTTTTATAGAAAAATGTGTTTATGTTCTGAGGTCACTTACATTTTTATAGAAAAATGTGTTTATGTTTTGAGGTCACTTACATTACAGTTTTATAGAAAATGTGTTTATGTTCTGAGGTCACTTACATTACAGTTTTGTCGAAAAATGTGTTTATGTTCTGAGGTCACTTACATTACAGTTTTATAGAAAATGTGTTTATGTTCTGAGGTCACTTAAATTACATTTTTATAGAAAAATGTGTTTATGTTCTGAGGTCACTTACATTACAGTTTTGTCGAAAAATGTGTTTATGTTCTGAGGTCACTTACATTTTTATAGAAAATGTGTTTATGTTCTGAGGTCACTTACATTTTTATAGAAAAATGTGTTTATGTTCTGAGGTCACTTACATTACATTTTTATAGAAAAATGTGTTTATGTTCTGAGGTCACTTACATTACATTTTTATAGAAAAATGTGTTTATGTTCTGAGGTCACTTATATTTTTTATAGAAAAATGTGTTTATGTTCTGAGGTCACTTACATTACAGTTTTATAGAAAATGTGTTTATGTTCTGAGGTCACTTACATTACAGTTTTGTCGAAAATGTGTTTAAGTTCTGAGGCGCTGTGTTTGTGGACAGTGACATTTATGGGTCGATGGAAACAATTAAATACATTTTCATCGAAGCATTTCATAAACACACCACACTCCTGCCTTTCACTCAGAGCTTTCAATCCCTCCACTTTCTCTCCCTCCCATCTCTCTTTCCCCTGGAGAATAGGCAGATGAAAGGCTGACCTATTTCCTTGACGCCAGTGTTCTCACTTTCCATCTCCCTGATCTCTCCCTCTCCACCCTCTCCCCATCACACACTTCCTCCATCTCCCTCATCTCTCCCTCTCCATCACACACTTCCTCCATCTCCCCATCTTTCCTCTCCACCCTCTCTCCAACACACACTTCCTCCATCTCCCTCATCTCTCCCTCTCCACCCCTCTCTCCAACACACACTTCCTCCATCTCCCTCATCTCTCCCTCTCCACAACACACACTTCCTCCATCTCCCTCATCTCTCCTCTCCATCACACACTTCCTCCATCATCTCTCCCTCTCCACAACACACACTTCCTCCATCTCCCTCATCTCTCCCTCTCCATCACACACTTCCTCCATCTCCCTCATCTCTCCAACACACACTTCCTCCATCTCCTCATCTCTCCCTCTCCAACACACACTTCCTTCATCTCCCTCATCAACACACACTTCTTCCATCTCCCTCATCTCTCCCTCTCCACCCTCTTTCCACCACACACTTACTCCATCTCCCTCATCTCTCCCTCTCCACCCTCTCTCCATCACACACTTCTTCCATCTCCCTCATCTCTCCTCTCCACCCTCTCTCCATCACACACTCCCTCATCTCTCCTTCTCCACCCCTCTCTCCATCACACACTCCCTCATCTCTCCTTCTCCACCCTCTCTCCATCACACACTCCCTCATCTCTCCCTCTCCATCACACACTTCCTCCATCTCCCTCATCTCTCCCTCTCCACCCTCTCTCCAACACACACTTCCTCCATCTCCCTCATCTCTCCCTCTCCACATCACACACTTCCTCCATCTCCCTCATATCTCCCTCTCCATCACACACTTCCTCCATCTCCCTCATCTCTCCCTCTCCACATCACACACTTCCTCCATCTCCCTCATCTCTCCCTCTCCATCACACACTTCCTCCATCTCCCTCATCTCTCCCTCTCCACATCACACACTTCCTCCATCTCCCTCATCTCTCCCTCTCCAACACACACTTCCTCCATCTCCCTCATCTCTCCCTCTCCACCCTCTCTCCAACACACACTTCCTCCATCTCCTCATCTCTCCCCTCTCCACATCACACACTTCCTCCATCTCCCTCATCTCTCCCTCTCCACATCACACACTTCCTCCATCTCCCTCATCTCTCCCTCTCCACCCTGTCTCCAACACACACTTCCTCCATCTCCCTCATCTCTCCCTCTCCACATCACACACTTCCTCCATCTCCCTCATCTCTCCCTCTCCATCACACACTCCCTCATCTCTCCTTCTCCACCCTCTCTCCATCACACACTCCCTCATCTCTCCTTCTCCACCCTCTCTCCATCACACACTCCCCCCATCTCTCCTTCTCCACCCTCTCTCCATCACACACTCCCTCCATCTTAAGCCATAAACTCAGTCTCCCATCTTCTTGACAGGAAACACATCTGAAATATCAGATATGCAGACAAGAGAAATTAGAAAATGTGATGAGACATTTTCTAATTATTGAAGATCAGAGAGCATCGCTACATGGTTTTAAAATTATTAGTTGCTAGGCAATAATTTGTCATCAGCTGAGTCAGACTTGGCGACTACTTTCTCCAAATTTAACTTTGTCTCGTCATGAGTCAGTGGTAGGAAGGAGTCTATACCCTTAGCAAAGGTGTTTCTGTCTTACATGAATGACACTAATGACAAACACACCTACACAGTTTGTCATTGGCAACTGTCTATATGACTCAGTGACAGGAGTTAGCAACATGAAGGTACAGTACAGCAGCATTCTAATCTACCCCATGTGGGATACTGACGAGTAGTGGGGCGATTGTTGACTAGCTACACTGACTATGATGTTTCTCTCAACTCTCCTCACCTGTGCCAAGGAATGGGCAGTCAGTCAGTCACGTCTTGTAGATCATGGCTGCCTGATTTCTGGTGCTCCCAAGTAGGACAGCGGTCTAAGGCACTACATCTCATTGCTAGAGGCGTCACTACAGACCCTGGTTCGAGGGTAGTGCGTACAACCCAGTACATCACTGGGGCCGAGGTCCCTGCCATCCAGGACCTCTATATCAGGTTGTGTCAGAGGAAGGTCCGAAAAGACTCCAGCCACCCAAGTCATTGTCTGTTCTTTCTGCTACTGCACGACAAGCGGAACCGGTGCACCAAGTCTGGAACCATCAGGAACCATCTGGAACCACCAAGCCATAAGACTGCTAAATAGTTAATCAAACCCGAAATATCTGCATTATTGGGAAGGGCCCGTAAAGTAAGCATTTCACTGTTAGTCTACACCTGTTGTTTACCAAGCATGACAAGTCAAATAAAACATCTACTCATTGATACAGTATATATCTTGGCTCTCTTTTGTTGTGCTGCTCTGCAGATAGAGGGGAACAATGGTCAATGTAATATATATATATATTTTACTTTTACCCCCTTTTCTCCCCAATCGGTAGTTACAGTCTTGTCTCATTGCTGCTGCAACTCCCGTACGGACTCTGAGAGGCGAAGGTCGAGAGCCATGCATCCTCCGATACATAGCTTCTTCTCGGAAGGCCCCCAATGCAGGTAAAGCCTATAGCTCCAGAGATTAGATGTGTATGTGTGTGTGTGTCAGAGTGTGTCACCATGAGAGTAGGGGCTACAAGATGGGTGTGTGTGCAAGAGAGAGAGGGAGAGAGAGAAATAAAGTGAGAGAAAGAGAGACAGAGAGAGCGATGGAGAGACAGAGAGAGAGAGATGGGAGGAGGAGAAGCAATGCAGAATACTGATGTGTTCTGTTCT
>NW_024608065.1:0-2500 GCF_018296145.1 Oncorhynchus tshawytscha
ACTACCACCCTGGTCTGGTCTGTCAGTCTGTTAGAATCATAACGTTATACGACCACCCTGGTCTGGTCTGTCAGAATCATAATGTTATACTACCACCCTGGTCTGGTCTGTCAGAATCATAACGTTATACTACCACCCTGGTCTGGTCTGTCAGAATCATAACGTTATACTACCACCCTGGTCTGTCAGAATCATAATGTTATACTACCACCCTGGTCTGTCAGAATCATAACGTTATACTACCACCCTGGTCTGGTCTGTCAGAATCATAACGTTATACTACCACCCTGGTCTGGTCTGTCAGAATCATAACGTTATACTACCACCCTGGTCTGTCAGAATCATAATGTTATACTACCACCCTGGTCTGGTCTGTCAGAATCATAATGTTATACTACCACCCTGGTCTGGTCTGTCAGAATCATAACGTTATACTACCACCCTGGTCTGTCAGAATCATAACGTTATACTACCACCCTGGTCTGGTCTCAGAATCATAACGTTATACTACCACCCTGGTCTGGTCTGTCAGAATCATAACGTTATACTACCACCTGGTCTGTCTGGTCTGGTCTGTCAGAATCATAATGTTATACTACCACCCTGGTCTGGTCTGTCAGAATCATAATGTTATACTACCACCCTGGTCTGTCAGAATCATAATGTTATACTACCACCCTGGTCTGTCAGAATCATAATGTTATACTACCACCCTGGTCTGTCAGAATCATAATGTTATACTACCACCCTGGTCTGTCAGAATCATAACGTTATACTACCACCCTGGTCTGGTCTGTCAGAATCATAACGTTATACTACCACCCTGGTCTGGTCTGTCAGAATCATAACGTTATACTACCACCCTGGTCTGGTCTGTCAGAATCATAACGTTATACTACCACCCTGGTCTGGTCTGTCAGAATCATAACGTTATACTACCACCCTGGTCTGTCAGAATCATAACGTTATACTACCACCCTGGTCTGGTCTGTCAGAATCATAATGTTATACTACCACCCTGGTCTGGTCTGTCAGAATCATAACGTTATACTACCACCCTGGTCTGGTCTGTCAGAATCATAACGTTATACTACCACCCTGGTCTGGTCTGTCAGAATCATAACGTTATACTACCCTGGTCTGGTCTGTCAGAATCATAATGTTATACTACCACCCTGGTCTGTCAGAATCTGTTATACTACCACCCTGGTCTGTCAGAATCATAATGTTATACTACCACCTGGTCTGGTCTGTCAGAATCATAACGTTATACGACCACCCTGGTCTGTCAGAATCATAACGTTATACTACCACCCTGGTCTGGTCTGTCAGAATCATAATGTTATACTACCACCCTGGTCTGGTCTGTCAGAATCATAACGTTATACTACCACCCTGGTCTGGTCTGTCAGAATCATAACGTTATACTACCACCCTGGTCTGGTCTGTCAGAATCATAACGTTATACTACCACCCTGGTCTGGTCTGTCAGAATCATAACGTTATACTACCACCCTGGTCTGTCAGAATCATAATGTTATACTACCACCCTGGTCTGGTCTGTCAGAATCATAATGTTATACTACCACCCTGGTCTGGTCTGTCAGAATCATAACGTTATACTACCACCCTGGTCTGGTCTGTCAGAATCATAATGTTATACTACCACCCTGGTCTGGTCTGTCAGAATCATAATGTTATACTACCACCCTGGTCTGGTACCACCCTGGTCTGGTCTGTCAGAATCATAACGTTATACTACCACCCTGGTCTGTCAGAATCATAACGTTATACTACCACCCTGGTCTGGTCTGTCAGAATCATAATGTTATACTACCACCCTGGTCTGGTCTGTCAGAATCATAACGTTATACTACCACCCTGGTCTGGTCTGTCAGAATCATAACGTTATACTACCACCCTGGTACCACCCTGGTCTGTCAGAATCATAATGTTATACTACCACCCTGGTCTGGTCTGTCAGAATCATAACATTATACTACCACCCTGGTCTGGTCTGTCAGAATAACGTTATACTACCACCCTGGTCTGGTCTGTCAGAATCATAACGTTATACTACCACCCTGGTCTGTCAGAATCATAACGTTATACTACCACCCTGGTCTGGTCTGTCAGAATCATAATGTTATACTACCACCCTGGTCTGGTCTCATAATGTTATAGACCCTGGTCTGGTCTGTCAGAATCATAATGTTATACTACCACCCTGGTCTCTGTCAGAATCATAACGTTATACTACCACCCTGGTCTGTCAGAATCATAACGTTATACTACCACCCTGGTCTGTCAGAATCATAACGTTATACTACCACCCTGGTCTGGTCTGTCAGAATCATAACGTTATACTACCACCCTGGTCTGGTCTGTCAGAATCATAATGTTATACTACCACCCTGGTCTGGTCTGTCAGAATCATAACGTTATACTACCACCCTGGTCTGGTCTGTCAGAATCATGGTCTGTCAGTTATACTACCACC
>NW_024608065.1:7500-47228 GCF_018296145.1 Oncorhynchus tshawytscha
CCCTGTATAGTGGGAGGTCACCTTCACTGACCCTGTATAGTGGGAGGTCACCTTCACTGACCCTATATAGTGGGAGGTCACCTTCACTGACCCTGTATAGTGGGAGGTCACCTTCACTGACCCTGTATAGTGGGAGATGTCCTTCACTGACCCTGTATAGTGGGAGATGTCCTTCACTGACCCTGTATTGTGGGAGATGACCTTCACTGACCCTGTATAGGGGGAGATCACCTTCACTGACCCTTTTATTGGGAGATGACCTTCACTGACCCTGTATAGTGGGAGATGTCCTTCACTGACCCTGTATAATGGGTGGTCACCTTCACTGACCCTGTATAGTGGGAGATGTCCTTCACTGACCCTGTATAGTGGGAGGTCACCTTCACTGACCCTGTATAGTGGGAGATGTCCTTCACTGACCCTGTATAGTGGGAGGTCACCTTCACTGACCCTGTATAGTGGGAGATGTCCTTCACTGACCCTGTATAGGGGAGGTCACCTTCACTGACCCTGTATAGTGGGGAGGTCACCTTCACAGACCCTGTATAGGGGGAGGTCACCTTCACTGACCCTGTATAGTGGGGAGGTCACCTTCACTGACCCTGTATAGTGGGAGGTCACCTTCACTGACCCTGTATAGTGGGAGATGACCTTCACTGACCCTGTATAGTGGGAGGTCAACTTCACGGACCCTGTATAGTGGGAGGTCAACTTCACTGACCCTGTATATTGGGTGGTCACCTTCACTGACCCTATATAGTGGGAGATGTCCTTCACGGACCCTGTATAGTGGGAGGTCAACTTCACTGACCCTGTATAGTGGGAGGTCACCTTCACTGACCCTATATAGTGGGAGGTCACCTTCACTGACCCTGTATATTGGGAGATGTCCTTCACTGACCCTGTATAGTGGGAGATGACCTTCACTGACCCTGTATAGTGGGAGATGTCCTTCACTGACCCTGTATAGTGGGAGATGTCCTTCACTGACCCTGTATAGTGGGAGATCACCTTCACTGACCCTGTATATTGGGAGATGACCTTCACTGACCCTGTATAGGGGGATATGTCCTTCACTGACCCTGTTTAGGGGAAGGTCACCTTCACTGACCCTGTATAGTGGGAGATGACCTTCACTGACCCTGTATAGTGGGAGGTGACCTTCACTGACCCTGTATAGTGGGAGATGTCCTTCACTGACCCTGTATAGTGGGAGATGACCTTCACTGACCCTGTATAGTGGGAGATGACCTTCACTGACCCTGTATAGTGGGAGGTCACCTTCACTGACCCTGTATAGTGGGAGATGTCCTTCACTGACCCTGTATAGTGGGAGGTCACCTTCACTGACCCTGTATAGTGGGATATCCCATGGAAGTAGCACCCTGTCTGCATCCCAAAGAGCACCCTATTTACTATATAGTGCACTACAGAAGTAGTGGACTGTTGATGACTAGGACACCGTTTGGGACGTATCCCAGAGAGCCATGTGTTTTAATGAGGAAGGTTAAAGTGAAGGGAATCAGCCTAGCCCAGCTCTCAGTCCTTATGTTAATAATGATAATGCCTGGTTGTAGGTTCGGATTAAATCAAACTTTATTAGTCACATGCTCTGAATGTAGACCTTACTGTGAAATGCTGACTGACAAGCCCTTAACCAACAGTGTAGACCTTACTGTGAAATGCTGACTGACAAGCCCTTAACCAACAGTGTAGACCTTACTGTGAAATGCTGACTGACAAGCCCTTAACCAACAGTGTAGACCTTACTGTGAAATGCTGACTGACAAGCCCTTAACCAACAGTGTAGACCTTACTGTGAAATGCTGACTGACAAGCCCTTAACCAACAGTGTAGACCTTACTGTGAAATGCTGACTGACCAGCCCTTAACCAACAGTGTAGACCTTACTGTGAAATGCTGACTGACCAGCCCTTAACCAACAGTGTAGACCTTACTGTGAAATGCTAACTGACCAGCCCTTAACCAACAGTTTAGACCTTACTGTGAAATGCTGACTGACCAGCCCTTAACCAACAGTTTAGACCTTACTGTGAAATGCTGACTGACAAGCCCTTAACCAACAGTGTAGACCTTACTGTGAAATGCTGACTGACCAGCCCTTAACCAACAGTGTAGACCTTACTGTGAAATGCTGACTGACCAGCCCTTAACCAACAGTGTAGACCTTACTGTGAAATGCTGACTGACCAGCCCTTAACCAACAGTTTAGACCTTACTGTGAAATGCTGACTGACCAGCCTTTAACCAACAGTGTAGACCTTACTGTGAAATGCTGACTGACCAGCCCTTAACCAACAGTGTAGACCTCACGGTGAAATGCTGACTGACAAGCCCTTAACCAACAGTGTAGACCTTACTGTGAAATGCTGACTGACAAGCCCTTAACCAACAGTGTAGACCTTACTGTGACATGCTGACTGACCAGCCCTTAACCAACAGTGTAGACCTCAATGTGAAATGCTGACTGACCAGCCTTTAACCAACAGTGTAGACCTTACTGTGAAATGCTGACTGACCAGCCTTTAACCAACAGTGTAGACCTTACTGTGAAATGCTGACTGACAAGCCCTTAACCAACAGTGTAGACCTTACTGTGAAATGCTGACTGACCAGCCCTTAACCAACAGTGTAGACCTTACTGTGAAATGCTGACTGACCAGCCCTTAACCAACAGTGCAGTTCAAGAAGAGTTAAGAAAATATTTACCAAATAAACTAAAAAATAACACAATAAAATAACAACGACGAGGCTATTTACAGGGGGTACCGGTTTTGAATCGGACCATTTTTGTGGCTTTCCTCTGACACCACCTATTACATAGGTCCTGGAAGCTTGGCCCCAGTGATGTACTGGGCCGTACGCACTACCCTCTGTAGCGCCTCACGGTCAGATGCCGAGCAGCTGCCATACCAGGCGGTGATGCAACCGGTCAGGATGCTCTCGATGGTGCAGCTGTAGAACTTTTTGAGGATCTGGGAACCCATGCCAAATATTTTCAGTCTCCTGAGGAAGAAAAGGTGTCGTAATGCCCTCTTCATGACTGTCTTGGTGTGTGGGGACCGTGGTAGATCGTTGGTGATGTGGACACCAAGGAACTTGAAACTCTCGACACGCTCCACTACAGCCCTGTTGATGTTAATGGTGGCCTTTTCCGCCCTCCTTTTCTCCTGTAGTCCACGATCAGCTCCTTTATCTTGCTCACATTGAGGGAGATGTTGTTGTCCTGGCAACATACCACCAGGTCTCTGACCTCCTCCCTATAGGCCGTCTCATCGTTGTCCGTGATCAGGCCTACCACCAGGTCTCTGACCTCCTCCCTATAGTCCGTCTCATCGTTGTCGGTGATCAGGCCTACCACCAGGTCTCTGACCTCCTCCCTATTGGCCGTCTCATCGTTGTCCGTGATCAGGCCTACCACCAGGTCTCTGACCTCCTCCCTATAGGCCGTCTCATCGTTGTCGGTGATCACTGACACTGTTGTGTCATCAGGCAACATAATGATGGAATTGGAGTCATGTTTGGTCACGCAGTCGTGGGTGAACAGGGAGTACAGGAGGGGACTAAGTACACACCCCTGAAGGGCCCCAGTGTTGAGGATCAACATAGCAGATCAAAATAAGTTACAAACAGCTAAAAATCAAATAAAACAGCACAGTTGGTTGGGAGCACGTAAAACGCCATCCTCTCCAGCGCCATGCTAATAATGCTAATGTCTTCCTGGTTGTGGGTTGGCTATGCTAATAATGCTAATGTATTGCTGGTAGTGGATTGGTAATGCTAATAATGCTAATGTCTTGCTGGTTGTGGATTGGCCATGCTAATAATGCTAATGTATTGCTGGTTGTACTCAATTGTCATACTTGAGGTAAATGTAAGATATACATCAAATTCCTCATATTATGCAAACCAAACAGGCACATTCCAACACTCAGACATCATTTACAGACACATTCCAACACTCAGACATCATTTACAAATGCAGTATTTGTGCTAAGTAGGTTGGTCATGCTAATAATGCTAATGCGTTGCTGGCTGTGGGTTGGCCATGCTAATAATGCTAATGCATTGCTGGTTGTGGGTTGGCCATGCTAATAATGCTAATGAGGAGATTAGCTCAGCCCTGGCGAGAAAAAGGCCGCCGTGCCACCCAACGTTTCTTTGATTTGAGGAAAAAGCTAATCTGCTTCGTTTTAATCTCCGTTAATCCAGAAGTATAATCGTTATTTGGTCAGCTGCGTGATTAACGTCTGTGTTCATACGTGATAGAAACGGAGAGTTCCGGTAAAAACAGTCTCCACCCTCGCAAGATGAAACTCTCAACCAAAGCCCCCGTTCCCTTACGATCCATTTTTGGTACACGGGCCAAGGACTCGAGGCGAAGGCAGTTTAAGCTCCGCCTTCGCCCAATCCTGATACGTCCAAATAACCGGTGATGAAAAGCCCCCCAAAAACTGAACTTAATGCTGCTCGGATCTCCCGTTCAGTCCTGGCAGATTCTCTCGGTCTTCACATCTGCCCACGGGAGATCAGCTTAATTTAAAGTGATTATAATCTGGGCGTTAAACAAATTGCTGTAAACACTGAAATGTTTGTTTTGAGTCCTCCGGCAGCGACAGAAACGGCTGTTTGACAAACCAACTGCTGCTATGTAACAGCTGGTGTCATGCCTGTGTTAAGTCTGTTGACAAACCAACTGCTGCTATGTAACAGGTGGTGTCATGCCTGTGTTAAGTCTGTTGACAAACCAACTGCTGCTATGTAACAGCTGGTGTCATGCCTGTGTTAAGTCTGTTGACAAACCAACTGCTGCTATGTAACAGGTTGTGTCATGCCTGTGTTAAGTCTGTTGACATATGCTGTCATGACTGTTGATGTCATGGTATGTCTTTACTATGACAGTGATATGTAGTGTTATGAAATGATATCATGGTATGTCTTTACTATGACAGTGATATGTAGTGTTATGACAATGTCATGGTATGTCTTTACTATGACAGTGATATGTAGTGTTATGACAATGTCATGGTATGTCTTTACTATGACAGTAATATGTCGTGTTATGAAATGATATTATGGTATGTCTTTACTATGACAGTGATATGTAGTGTTATGAAATGATATCCTGGTATGTCTTTACTATGACGGTGATATGTTGTGTTATGAAATGATATCATGGTATGTCTTTACTATGACAGTGATATGTAGTGTTATGACAATGTCATGGTATGTCTTTACTATGACAGTAATATGTCGTGTTATGAAATGATATTATGGTATGTCTTTACTATGACAGTGATATGTAGTGTTATGAAATGATATCCTGGTATGTCTTTACTATGACAGTGATATGTTGTGTTATGAAATGATATCATGGTATGTCTTTACTATGACAGTGATATGTAGTGTTATGACAATGTCATGGTATGTCTTTACTATGACAGTGATATGTAGTGTTATGACAATGTCATGGTATGTCTTTACTATGACAGTAATATGTCGTGTTATGAAATGATATTATGGTATGTCTTTACTATGACAGTGATATGTAGTGTTATGAAATGATATCCTGGTATGTCTTTACTATGACGGTGATATGTTGTGTTATGAAATGATATCATGGTATGTCTTTACTATGACAGTGATATGTAGTGTTATGAAATGATATCATGGTATGTCTTTACAATGACAGTGATATGTAGTGTTATGACAGAGGGTTCAGGTATATATTTACTATGTCAGTGATATGGTGTGTTATGACAGAGTGTTCAGGTATGTCTTTACTATGACAGTGATATGTAGTGTTATGACAGAGTGTTCAGGTATGTCTTTACTATGACAGTGATATGGTGTGTTATGACAGAGGGTTCAGGTATGTCTTTACTATGACAGTGATATGGTGTGTTATGACAGAGTGTTCAGGTATGTCTTTACTATGACAGTGATATGGTGTGTTATGACAGAGGGTTCAGGTATGTCTTTACTATGACAGTGATATGGTGTGTTATGACAGAGGGTTCAGGTATGTCTTTACTATGTCAGTGATATGGTGTGTTATGACAGAGGGTTCAGGTATGTCTTTACTATGACAGTGATATGGTGTGTTATGACAGAGTGTTCAGGTATGTCTTTACTATGACAGTGATATGGTGTGTTATGACAGAGTGTTCAGGTATGTCTTTACTATGACAGTGATATGGTGTGTTATGACAGAGGGATCAGGTATATATTTACTATGTCAGTGATATGGTGTGTTATGACAGAGGGTTCAGGTATGTCTTTACTATGACAGTGATATGGTGTGTTATGACAGAGGGTTCAGGTATGTCTTTACTATGACAGTGATATGGTGTGTTATGACAGAGGGTTCAGGTATGTCTTTACTATGTCAGTGATATGGTGTGTTATGACAGAGGGTTCAGGTATGTCTTTACTATGACAGTGATATGGTGTGTTATGACAGAGTGTTCAGGTATGTCTTTACTATGACAGTGATATGTAGTGTTATGACAGAGTGTTCAGGTATGTCTTTACTATGACAGTGATATGGTGTGTTATGACAGAGTGTTCAGGTATGTCTTTACTATGTCAGTGATATGTAGTGTTATGACAGAGGGTTCAGGTATGTCTTTACTATGACAGTGATATGTAGTGTTATGACAGAGTGTTCAGGTATGTCTTTACTATGACAGTGATATGTAGTGTTATGACAGAGGGATCAGGTATGTCTTTACTATGACAGTGATATGTAGTGTTATGACAGAGGGATCAGGTATGTCTTTACTATGACAGTGATATGTAGTGTTATGACAGAGTGTTCAGGTATGTCTTTACTATGACAGTGATATGTAGTGTTATGACAGAGTGTTCAGGTATGTCTTTACTATGACAGTGATATGTAGTGTTATGACAGAGGGTTCAGGTATGTCTTTACTATGTCAGTGATATGTAGTGTTATGACAGAGGGTTCAGGTATGTTAATGTACATAAATTGTTCTGATAATTTTCTTCAGTAAATCCTATGTTGACCCTACCCAGTACGAAAGGAAACTTCTACCACGGTCAGATATCCCGGTCAGATATCCCGGTCAGATATCCCAGTCAGATTTCCCAGTCAGATATCCCGGTCAGATATCCCGGTCAGATATCCCGGTCAGATATCCCGACCCGGTCAGATATCCCGGTCAGATATCCCATCCCGGTCAGATTTCCCGGTCAGATATCCCGGTCAGATATCCCGACCGGTCAGATATCCCGGTCAGATATCCCGGTCAGATATCCCGGTCAGATATCCCGGTCAGATATCCCGACCCGGTCAGATATCCCGGTCAGATATCCCATCCCGGTCAGATTTCCCGGTCAGATATTCCGGTCAGATATCCCATCCCGGTCAGATTTCCCGGTCAGATATCCCATCCCGGTCAGATTTCCCGGTCAGATTTCCCGGTCAGATATCCCGGTCAGATTTCCCAGTCAGATAGCCCGGTCAGATATCCCGGTCAGATATCCCAGTCAGATTGCCCAGTCAGATATCCCAGTCAGATATCCCAGTCAGATATCCCAGATATCCCAGTCAGATATCCCAGTCAGATATCCCAGTCAGATATCCCAGTCAGATATCCCAGTCAGATATCCCAGATATCCCAGTCAGATATCCCAGTCAGATATCCCAGATATCCCAGTCAGATATCCCAGTCAGATATCCCTGGCATGATAAATAGTCTGATGGATGGCTGGTCTCTCTGTTAGATATCCCGGTCAGATTTCCCGGTCAGATATCCCGGTCAGATATCCGGTCAGATTTCCCAGTCAGATATCCCGGTCAGATATTCCGGTCAGATATCCCGGTCAGATATCCCGGTCAGATATCCCGGTCAGATTTCCCGGTCAGATATCCCGGTCAGATATCCCGGTCAGATTTCCCGGTCAGATATCCCGGTCAGATTTCCCAGTCAGATAGCCCGGTCAGATATCCCAGATATCCCAGTCAGATTGCCCAGTCAGATATCCCAGATATCCCGGTCAGATATCCCAGTCAGATATCCCAGATATCCCAGTCAGATATCCCAGTCAGATATCCCTGGCATGATAAATAGTCTGATGGATGGCTGGTCTCTCTGTTAGATATCCCAGTCAGATATCCCTGGCATGATAAATAGTCTGATGGATGGCTGGTCTCTCTGTTAGATATCCCGGTCAGATATCCCGGTCAGATATCCCGGTCAGATATCCCAGTCAGATATCCCAGTCAGATATCCCTAGCATGATAAATAGTCTGATGGATGGCTGGTCTCTCTGTTAGAGGAGAACAGATCTTTATCCCGTCATGCACTAAGCCCTGAGGCCTGTTACTAGTCCTCTAACCACTAGGCTACCCTGCCTCCCCTGAGGCCTGTTACTAGTCCTCTAACCACTAGGCTACCCTGCCGCCCCTGAGGCCTGTTACTAGTCCTCTAACCACTAGGCTACCCTGCCGCCCCTGAGGCCTGTTACTAGTCCTCTAACCACTAGGCTACCCTGCCGCCCCTGAGGCCTGTTACTAGTCCTCTAACCACTAGGCTACCCTGCCGCCCCTGAGGCCTGTTACTAGTCCTCTAACCACTAGGCTACCCTGCCGCCCCTGAGGACTGTTACTAGTCCTCTAACCACTAGGCTACCCTGCCGCCCCTGAGGCCTGTTACTAGTCCTCTAACCACTAGGCTACCCTGCCGCCCCTGAGGCCTGTTACTAGTCCTCTAACCACTAGGCTACCCTGCCGCCCCTGAGGCCTGTGGGTAGACGGGCTGGGAACATGTCTGTCTCCTAAATTACACACTATTGCTTATGAATGCACTGGTCAAAGGCAGTGCACTATGTAGGGAATAGGGAGCCATTTGGGACGTCACTGGTCAAAGGCAGTGCACTATGCAGTGAATAGGGAGCCATTTGGGACGTCGCTGGTCAAAGGCAGTGCACTATGTAGTGAATAGGGAGCCATTTGGGACGTCCCTGGTCAAAGGCAGTGCACTATGCAGTGAATAGGGAGCCATTTGGGACGTCGAGGGTCAAAGGCAGTGCACTATGCAGTGAATAGGGAGCCATTTGGGATGTCGCTGGTCAAAGGCAGTGCACTATGCAGTGAATAGGGAGCCATTTGGGACATCCCTGGTCAAAGGCAGTGCACTATGCAGTGAATAGGGAGCCATTTGGGACGCAAAGCAACATGAGTTTTGAATAGAGAGTACAGAGCTCTGTGACCTTGGTGTGTTTACCTGGAGATTTAGGTTGTTAACCTGCTGTTCTGTTCACTGAGCTGGCGTCAGCCATGATTAAACCCATATGGACACACACACACACGTCTGTTAAATGAATGAGGGCGGGGAGGGTGAGGGAGGACGGGTGGGGAGGGCTGAAGGTTAGTGAGGAGGGCTGAAGGTTAGTGAGGAGGGGTGAAGTCCTGCTGTATCACACAGTCCATCTGATTTAACTTGACCTGTTTCCTCAACTGTAATAATAAGTCTGATTGAACCGGGCCTGTTTCCCCTACTGTAATAATAAGTCTGATTGAACCTGGCCTGTTTCCTCTACTGTAATAATAAGTCTGATTGAACCTGGCCTGTTTCCTCTACTGTAATAATACGTCTGATTGAACCTGGCCTGTTTCTGTATAATAACTACCTGCTGTCAGACTGTATAATAACTCTACCTGCTGTCAGACTGTATGATAACTACTTGCTGTCAGACTGTATAATAACTACCTGCTGTCAGACTGTATAATAACTCTACCTGCTGTCAGACTGTATAATAACTACCTGCTGTCAGACTATAATAACTACCTGCTGTCAGGCTGTATAATAACTCTACCTGCTGTCAGACTGTATAATAACTACCTGCTGTCAGACTGTATAATAACTACCTGCTGTCAGACTGTATAATAACCACCTGCTGTCAGACTGTATAATAACTCTACCTGCTGTCAGACTGTATAATAACTACCTGCTGTCAGACTTTATAATAACTACCTGCTGTCAGACTGTATAATAACCACCTGCTGTCAGACTGTATAATAACTACCTGCTGTCAGACTGAATAATAACTACCTGCTGTCAGACTGTATAATTACCTGCTGTCAGACTATAATAACTACCTGCTGTCAGACTGGAGAGAGACTGGTGGAGAGAGAGGAGGGGTGGAGGGAGAGAGGAGGGGGTGGAGAGAGAGGAGGGGTGGAGGGAGAGGAGGGGTGGAGGGAGAGAGGAGGGGTGGAGGGAGAGAGGAGGGGTGGAGGGAGAGAGGAGGGGTGGAGGGAGAGAGGAGGGGTGGAGGGAGAGAGGAGGGGTGGAGGGAGAGAGAGGGGTGGAGGGAGAGAGAGAGGGGTGGAGGGAGAGAGAGAGGGGTGGAGGGAGAGAGAGAGAGAGGAGGGGTGGAGGGAGAGAGAGAGAGAGGAGGGGTGGAGGGAGAGAGGAGGGGTGGAGGGAGAGAGGAGGGGTGGAGAGAGAGAGGAGGGGTGGAGAGAGAGAGGAGGGGTGGAGGGAGAGAGGAGGGGGTGGAGGGAGAGAGGAGGGGGTGGAGAGAGAGGAGGGGTGGAGGGAGAGGAGGGGTGGAGGGAGAGAGGAGGGGTGGAGGGAGAGAGGAGGGGTGGAGGGAGAGAGGAGGGGTGGAGGGAGAGAGGAGGGGTGGAGGGAGAGAGGAGGGGTGGAGAGAGAGAGAGGAGGGGTGGAGGGAGAGAGGAGGGGTGGAGGGAGAGAGGAGGGGGTGGAGAGAGAGAGGAGGGGTGGAGGGAGGGAGGGGGTGAGAGAGAGAGGAGGGGTGGAGGGAGAGAGGAGGGGGTGGAGGGGGAGAGAGGAGGGGTGGAGAGAGAGAGGAGGGGTGGAGGGAGAGAGGAGAGAGGAGGGGGTGGAGGGGGAGAGAGGAGGGGGTGGAGGGAGAGAGAGAGAGGGGTGGAGGGAGAGAGGAGGGGTGGAGGGAGAGAGGAGGGGGTGGAGGGAGAGAGGAGGGGGGTGGAGGGAGAGAGGAGGGGGTGGAGGGGGAGAGAGGAGGGGGTGGAGGGAGAGAGAGAGAGGGGTGGAGGGAGAGAGGAGGGGTGGAGGGAGAGAGGAGGGGGTGGAGGGGGAGAGAGGAGGGGGTGGAGGGAGAGAGAGAGAGGGGTGGAGGGAGAGGAGGGGGTGGAGGGAGAGAGAGAGAGAGAGAGGAGGGGTGGAGGGAGAGAGGAGGGGTGGAGGGAGAGAGAGAGAGAGAGAGGAGGAGGAGAGAGAGAGGAGGGGTGGAGAGAGAGAGGAGGGGTGGAGGGAGAGAGGAGGGGTGGAGGGAGAGAGGAGGGGTGGAGGGAGAGAGGAGGGGGTGGAGAGAGAGAGGAGGGGTGGAGGGAGAGAGGAGGGGTGGAGAGAGGAGGGGTGGAGGGAGAGAGAGAGAGAGGAGGGGTGGAGGGAGAGAGGAGGGGTGGAGGGAGAGAGAGAGAGGAGGGGTGGAGGGAGAGAGGAGGGGTGGAGGGAGAGAGAGAGAGAGGAGGGGTGGAGGGAGAGAGGAGGGGTGGAGGGAGAGAGAGAGAGAGGAGGGGGTGGAGAGAGAGAGGAGGGGTGGAGGGAGAGAGGAGGGGTGGAGAGAGAGAGGAGGGGTGGAGGGAGAGAGGAGGGGTGGAGGGAGAGAGGAGGGGGTGGGAGAGAGAGAGGAGGGGTGGAGGGAGAGAGGAGGGGTGGAGGGAGAGAGGAGGGGTGGAGGGAGAGAGGAGGGGTGGAGGGAGAGAGGAGGGGTGGAGAGAGAGAGGAGGGGTGGAGGGAGAGAGGAGGGGTGGAGGGAGAGAGGAGGGGTGGAGGGAGAGAGGAGGGGGTGGAGAGAGAGAGGAGGGGTGGAGGGGGAGAGAGGAGGGGTGGAGAGAGAGAGAGAGGAGGGGTGGAGGGAGAGAGGAGGGGGTGGAGGGGGAGAGAGGAGGGGTGGAGGGAGAGAGGAGGGGGTGGAGGGGGAGAGAGGAGGGGGTGGAGGGAGAGAGAGGAGGGGTGGAGGGAGAGAGGAGGGGGTGGAGGGGGAGAGAGGAGGGGGTGGAGGGAGAGAGAGAGAGGAGGGGTGGAGGGAGAGAGAGAGAGGAGGGGTGGAGGGAGAGAGGAGGGGTGGAGGGAGAGGAGGGGTGGAGGAGAGGGGAGGGGGGGTGGAGGGGGAGAGAGGAGGGGGTGGAGGGAGAGAGAGAGGAGGGGTGGAGGGAGAGAGGAGGGGGTGGAGGGAGAGAGAGAGAGAGGAGGGGTGGAGGGAGAGAGGAGGGGTGGAGGGAGAGAGAGAGAGAGGAGGGGTGGAGGGAGAGAGGAGGGGTGGAGGGAGAGAGAGAGAGAGAGAGAGGAGGGGTGGAGGGAGAGAGGAGGGGGTGGAGGGAGAGAGAGAGAGAGGAGGGGTGGAGGGAGAGAGGAGGGGTGGAGGGAGAGAGACAGAGGAGGGGTGGAGGGAGAGAGGAGGGGTGGAGGGAGAGAGAGAGAGAGAGGAGGGGTGGAGGGAGAGAGGAGGGGTGGAGGGAGAGAGGCGGGGGTGGAGAGAGAGAAACGGGGTACGGGGGGTGGAGGGAGAGAGACGGGGTGCGGGGGGTGGAGGGAGAGAGAGACGGAGTGCGGGGAGAAGAAACCACCTGAGACCTCCTGGAGAGCAGGCTGGCTGCTCCCACTCAGAGACAGAACAACTGAAAGTTCCTCACAGTCACACACAGACTCCCCTTTCAATTAGATTCACAGGCACACTGAAAAATCATCAATTAACAACACATTGGAGAAATCATATCATTCTGCACGTTCTCCGTTCGCTTTGTTGATGAATTACCTATTTAACCTGAACAGCTTGATCCCAGTCATCTCTCTGCTACAACCTCAGAGAGGGACAGGGGGATGAGAGAGAGGAGAGGAACAGAGGAGGGGAGAGGAGGAGAGGAGAGGGACAGGGGGATGAGAGAGAGGTGAGGAACAGAGGAGGGCAGAGGAACATCGGAGGGGAGAGGAACTGAGAGAAGAGAACAGAAAGGAACAGATGAGAGGAGAGGAACAGAGGAGAGGAGAGGAACAGAGGAGAGGAGAGGAACAGAGGAGAGGAACAGAGGAGAGGAACAGAGGAGAGGAACAGAGGAGAGGAACAGAGGAGAGGAGAGGAACAGAGGAGAGAAACAGAGGAGAGGAACAGAGGAGAGGAGGAGAGGAGAGGAACAGAGGAGAGGAGAGGAACAGAGAGAAGAGAACAGAAAGGAATAGATGAGGAGAGGAACAGAGGAGAGGAGAGGAACAGAGGAGAGGAACAGAGGAGAGGAGAGGAACAGAGGAGAGGAGAGGAACAGAGGAGAGGAACAGAGGAGAGGAGAGGAACAGAGAGAAGAGAACAGAAAGGAATAGATGAGGAGAGGAACAGAGGAGAGGAGAGGAACAGAGGAGAGGAGAGGAACAGAGGAGAGGTGAGGAACATCGGAGGGCAGAGGAATAGAGAGAAGAGAACAGAAAGGAATAGATGAGAGGAGAGGAGGAGAGGAGAGGAACTGAGGAGAGGAGAGGAATAGAGGAGAGTAACAGAGGAGAGGAGAGGAATAGAGAGAAGAGAACAGAAAGGAATAGATGAGAGGAGAGGAGGAGAGGAGAGGAACTGAGGAGAGGAGAGGAATAGAGGAGAGTAACAGAGGAGAGGAGAGGAACAGAGAGAAGAGAACAGAAAGGAATAGATGAGAGGAGAGGAACAGAGCAGAGGAACAGAGGAGAGGAGAGGAACAGAGGAGAGGCGAGGAACTGAGGAGAGGAGAGGAACAGAGGAGAGGAGAGGAACAGAGAGTTGAGAAAATATTGACCAAATAAACTAAAGTTAAAAGATAATAAGAATAAGTAACACAATAAGAATAACAAGGCTATATACAGGGGGCACAGGTTAGTTGAGGTAATCTGGGATGGGGTGAAGTGACTATAGATAATAAACAGTAGTACAGGTTAGTTGAGGTAATCTGGGATGGGGTGAAGTGACTATAGATAATAAACAGTAGTACAGGTTAGTTGAGGTAATCTGGGATGGGGTGAAGTGACTATAGATAATATACAGTAGTACATGTTAGTTGAGGTAATCTGGGATGGGGTGAAGTGACTATAGATAATAAACAGTAGTACAGGTTAGTTGAGGTAATCTGGGATGGGGTGAAGTGACTATAGATAATAAACAGTAGTACAGGTTAGTTGAGGTAATCTGGGATGGGGTGAAGTGACTATAGATAATATACAGTAGTACAGGTTAGTTGAGGTAATCTGGGATGGGGTGAAGTGACTATAGATAATATACAGTAGTACAGGTTAGTTGAGGTAATCTGGGATGGGGTGAAGTGACTATAGATAATAAACAGTAGTACAGGTTAGTTGAGGTAATCTGGGATGGGGTGAAGTGACTATAGATAATATACAGTAGTACAGGTTAGTTGAGGTAATCTGGGATGGGGTGAAGTGACTATAGATAATAAACAGTAGTACAGGTTAGTTGAGGTAATCTGGGATGGGGTGAAGTGACTATAGATAATAAACAGTAGTACAGGTTAGTTGAGGTAATCTGGGATGGGGTGAAGTGACTAAGTCTGACCATGCATAGATAATAAACAGCGAATAGCAGCAGTGTACAAAAGGGAGGGGGGTCAATGTAAATAGTCCGGTGGCCATTTTATGAATTGTTCAGCAGTCTTATGGCTTGGGGTGTAGAAGCTGTTGAGGAGCCTTTTGGTCCCAGACTTGGTGCTCCGGTACCGCTTGCTGTGTGGTAGCAGAGAAAACAGTATGAATTGTTCACCAGTCTCCTGGCTGGGGGTAGAAGCTGTTGAGGAGCCTTTTGGTCCCAGACTTGGTGCTCCGGTACCACTTGCAGTGTGGTAGCAGAGAAAACTGTCCAGAACTTGGGTGACTGGGGTCTGACAACTTTATGGGCTTTCCTCTGACACCGCCTGGTGTAGAGGTCCTGGATGTCAGGATGCTTGGCCCCAGTGATGTACTGGGCCGTACGCACTACCTTTGTAGCGCCTTAAGGTCAGATCCCGAGCAGCTGCCATACCAGGCAGTGATGCAACCGGTCAGGATGCTCTCGGTGGTGCAGCTATAGAACTTTTTGAGGATCTGACCCATGTCCAATCCTTTCAGTCTCCTGAGGGGGAAAAGGTTTTGTCGTGCCCTCTTCACGACTGTCTTGGTGTGTTTGGACCATGGTAGATCTTTGGTGATGTGGACACCAAGGAACTTGAAACGCTCGACCCACTCCACTCCAGCCCTGTCGATGTTAATGGGGGCCTTTTCGGCCCTCCTTTCCCGTAGTCCACAATCAGCTCATTTGTCTTGCTCACATTGAAGAAGAGGTTGTTGTCCTGGCACCACACTGCCAAGTCTCCTCCCTATACTGCTTGCATCAGTTACCTGATGTGGAATAGAGTTCCATGTAGTCATGGCTCTATGTAGTACTGTGGAATAGAGTTCCATGTAGTCATGGCTCTATGTAGTACTGTGGAATAGAGTTCCATGTAGTCATGGCTCTATGTAGTACTGTGGAATAGAGTTCCATGTAGTCATGGCTCTATGTAGTACTGTGGAATAGAGTTCCATGTAGTCATGGCTCTATGTAGTACTGTGGAATAGAGTTCCATGTAGTCATGGCTCTATGTAGTACTGTGGAATAGAGTTCCATGTAGTCATGGCTCTATGTAGTACTGTGGAATAGAGTTCCATGTGGTCAGGGCTCTATGTAGTACTGTGCACCTCCCATAGTCTGTTCTATGGGGACTATGAAGAGACCTCTGGTGGCATGTCTTGTAGGGTATGTATGGGTGTCTGAGCTGTGTGTTAGTAGTTTAAACAGACCTCTGGTGGCATGTCTTGTAGGGTATGTATGGGTGTCTGAGCTGTGTGTTAGTAGTTTAAACAGACCTCTGGTAGCATGTCTTGTGGAGTATGTATGGGTGTCTGAGCTGTGTGCTAGTTGTTTAAACAGACAGCTCGGTGCTTTCAAAATGCCAATCCCTCCCACAAATACAAGAAGTGATGAAGTCAATATCTGGCCTGTTTCCTCTCCTGTAATAATAAGTCTGATTGAACCTGGCCTGTTTCCTCTACTGTAATAATAAGTCTGATTGAACCTGGCCTGTTTACTCTACTGTAATAATAAGTCTGATTGAACCTGGCCTGTTTCCTCTCCTGTAATAATAAGTCTGATTGAACCTGGCCTGTTTACTCTACTGTAATAATAAGTCTGATTGAACCTGGCCTGTTTCCTCTCCTGTAATAATAAGTCTGATTGAACCTGGCCTGTTTACTCTACTGTAATAATAAGTCTGATTGAACCTGGCCTGTTTACTCTACTGTAATAATAAGTCTGATTGAACCTGGCCTGTTTACTCTACTGTAATAATAAGTCTGATTGAACCTGGCCTGTTTCTGTATAATAACTAATTTCTGTCAGACTGTATAATAACTACCTGCTGTCAGACTGTATAATAACTACCTGCTGTCAGACTGTATAATAACTACCTGCTGTCAGACTGTATAATAACTACCTGCTGTCAGACTGTATAATAACTACCTGCTGTCAGACTGTATAATAACTACCTGCTGTCAGACTGTATAATAACTACCTGCTGTCACTGACTGTATAATAACTACCTGCTGTCAGACTGTATAATAACTACCTGCTGTCAGACTGTATAATAACTACCTGCTGGCAGACTGTATAATAACTACCTGCTGTCAGACTGTATAATAACTACCTGCTGTCAGACTGTATAATAACTACCTGCTGTCAGACTGTATAATAACTACCTGCTGGCAGACTGTATAATAACTACCTGCTGGCAGACTGTATAATAACTACCTGCTGGCAGACTGTATAATAACTACCTGCTGGCAGACTGTATAATAACTACCTGCTGGCAGACTGTATAATAACTACCTGCTGTCAGACTGTATAATAACTACCTGCTGTCAGACTGTATAATAACTACCTGCTGTCAGACTGTATAATAACTCTACCTGCTGTCAGACTGTATAATAACTACCTGCTGTCAGACTGTATAATAACCACCTGCTGTCAGACTGTATAATAACCACCTGCTGTCAGACTGTATAATAACTACCTGCTGTCAGACTGTATAATAACTACCTGCTGTCAGACTGTATAATAACTACCTGCTGTCAGACTGTATAATAACTCTACCTGCTGTCAGACTGTATAATAACTCTATCTGCTGTCAGACTGTATAATAACTACCTGCTGTCAGACTGTATAATAACTCTACCTGCTGTCAGACTGTATAATAACTCTATCTGCTGTCAAACTTGAAACGCTCGACCCACTCCACTCCAGCCCTGTCGATGTTAATGGGGGCCTTTTCGGCCCTCCTTTTCCCGTAGTCCACAATCAGCTCCTTTGTCTTGCTCACATTGAAGAAGAGGTTGTTGTCCTGGCACCACACTGCCAAGTCTCCTCCCTATACTGCTTGCATCAGTTACCTGATGTGGAATAGAGTTCCATGTAGTCAGGGCTCTATGTAGTACTGTGGAATAGAGTTCCATGTAGTCATGGCTCTATGTAGTACTGTGGAATAGAGTTCCATGTAGTCATGTCTCTATGTAGTACTGTGGAATAGAGTTCCATGTAGTCATGTCTCTATGTAGTACTGTGGAATAGAGTTCCATGTAGTCATGGCTCTATGTAGTACTGTGGAATAGAGTTCCATGTAGTCATGGCTCTATGTAGTACTGTGGAATAGAGTTCCATGTAGTCATGGCTCTATGTAGTACTGTGGAATAGAGTTCCATGTAGTCATGGCTCTATGTAGTACTGTGGAATAGAGTTCCATGTAGTCATGGCTCTATGTAGTACTGTGGAATAGAGTTCCATGTAGTCATGGCTCTATGTAGTACTGTGGAATAGAGTTCCATGTAGTCATGGCTCTATGTAGTACTGTGGAATAGAGTTCCATGTAGTCATGGCTCTATGTAGTACTGTGGAATAGAGTTCCATGTAGTCATGGCTCTATGTAGTACTGTGGAATAGAGTTCCATGTAGTCATGGCTCTATGTAGTACTGTGGAATAGAGTTCCATGTAGTCATGGCTCTATGTAGTACTGTGGAATAGAGTTCCATGTAGTCATGGCTCTATGTAGTACTGTGGAATAGAGTTCCATGTAGTCATGGCTCTATGTAGTACTGTGGAATAGAGTTCCATGTAGTCATGGCTCTATGTAGTACTGTGGAATAGAGTTCCATGTAGTCATGGCTCTATGTAGTACTGTGGAATAGAGTTCCATGTAGTCATGGCTCTATGTAGTACTGTGGAATAGAGTTCCATGTAGTCATGGCTCTATGTAGTGTATGTATGTACCTCCCATAGTCTGTTCTGGACTTGGGGACTGTGAAGGGACCTCTGGTGGCATGTCTACTGTAATAATAAGTCTGATTTAACCTGGCCTGTTTCCCCTACTGTAATAATAAGTCTGATTGAACCTGGCCTGTTTCCTCTCCTGTAATAATAAGTCTGATTGAACCTGGCCTGTTTCCCCTACTGTAATAATAAGTCTGATTGAACCTGGCCTGTTTCCCCTACTGTAATAATAAGTCTGATTGAACCTGGCCTGTTTCCTCTACTGTAATAATAAGTCTGATTTAACCTGGCCTGTTTCCCCTACTGTAATAATAAGTCTGATTGAACCTGGCCTGTTTCCTCTCCTGTAATAATAAGTCTGATTGAACCTGGCCTGTTTCCTCTACTGTAGTAATAAGTCTGATTTAACCTGGCCTGTTTCCTCTACTGTAATAATAAGTCTGATTTAACCTGGCCTGAGATGAATGTCCGGACTATGACTGGTCCACCTAGCTATCTGGAGATGAATGTACTGACTATGACTGGTCCACCTAGCTCTCTGGAGATGAATGTACTGACTATGACTGGTCCACCTAGATATCTGGAGATGAATGTCCGGACTATGACTGGTCCACCTAGCTCTCTGGAGATGAATGTCCTGACTATGACTGGTCCACCTAGCTCTCTGGAGATGAATGTCCTGACTATGACTGGTCCACCTAGCTCTCTGGAGATGAATGTCCTGACTATGACTGGTCCACCTAGATATCTGGAGATGAATGTACTGACTATGACTGGTCCACCTAGCTCTCTGGAGATGAATGTCCTGACTATGACTGGTCCACCTAGCTCTCTGGAGATGAATGTCCTGACTATGACTGGTCCACCTAGCTCTCTGGAGATGAATGTACTGACTATGACTGGTCCACCTAGCTCTCTGGAGATGAATGCACTGACTATGACTGGTCCACCTAGATATCTGGAGATGAATGTCCTGACTATGACTGGTCCACCTAGATATCTGGAGATGAATGCACTGACTATGACTGGTCCACCTAGCTATTTGGAGATGAATGTACTGACTATGACTGGTCCACCTAGATATCTGGAGATGAATGCACTGACTATGACTGGTCCACCTAGCTCTCTGGAGATGAATGTCCGGACTATGACTGGTCCACCTAGCTCTCTGGAGATGAATGTCCTGACTATGACTGGTCCACCTAGCTCTCTGGAGATGAATGTCCTGACTATGACTGGTCCACCTAGCTATCTGGAGATGAATGTACTGCCTATGACTGGTCCAGCTAGCTCTCTGGAGATGAATGTACTGACTATGACTGATATATGTGGTTGTCTCACCTAGCTATCTGGAGTGGTTGTGCTGGTTGTGTTGGATAAAAGCGTCTGCTAAATCACTCAAATGTAAACGGACTCTGAACAAACACAGTGACAGCAGGGAGATGAGACACTGCAGCCTCTCTAAATCACTCAAATGTAAACGGACTCTGAACAAACACAGTGACAGCAGGGAGATGAGACACTGCAGCCTCTCTAAATCACTCAAATGTAAACGGACTCTGAACAAACACAGTGACAGCAGGGAGATGAGACACTGCAGCCTCTCTAAATCACTCAAATGTAAACGGACTCTGAACAAACACAGTGACAGCAGGGAGATGAGACACTGCAGCCTCTCTAAATCACTCAAATGTAAACGGACTCTGAACAAACACAGTGACAGCAGGGAGATGAGACACTGCAGCCTCTCTAAATCACTCAAATGTAAACGGACTCTGAACAAACACAGTGACAGCAGGGAGATGAGACACTGCAGCCTCTCTAGATGTTTAATTCCTCTCTGCTCCTCGTTTTATCCACATTAGCGCCTGTCAATAATTGCCGCGTCCGTCGAGACCCAGATTGTTGTCTTCGACGTTTTTGTGTTTCCCTTAAAACACGATTAATAATGTAGAATTCAGTGCTCTGTCATCCCAACAGACTGATGTGTTTATCAGTGCTCTGTCATCCCAACAGACTGATGTGTTTATCAGTGCTCTGTCATCCCAACAGACTGATGTGTTTATCAGTGCTCTGTCATCCCAACAGACTGATGTGTTTATCAGTGCTCTGTCATCCCAACAGACTGATGTGTTTATCAGTGCTCTCAGACTGATGTGTTTATCAGTGCTCTCAGACTGATGTGTTTATCAGTGCTCTCAGACTGATGTGTTTATCAGTGCTCTCAGACTGATGTGTTTATCAGTGCTCTCAGACTGATGTGTTTATCAGTGCTCTCAGACTGATGTGTTTATCAGTGCTCTCAGACTGATGCGTTTATCAGTGCTCTCAGACTGATGTGTTTATCAGTGCTCTCAGACTGATGTGTTTATCAGTGCTCTCAGACTGATGTGTTTATCAGTTCTCTCAGACTGATGTGTTTATCAGTGCTCTCAGACTGATGTGTTTATCAGTGCTCTCAGACTGATGTGTTTATCAGTGCTCTCAGACTGATGTGTTTATCAGTGCTCTGTCATCCCGACAGACTGATGTGTTTATCAGTGCTCTGTCATCCCGACAGACTGATGTGTTTATCAGTGCTCTGTCATCCCGACAGACTGATGTGTTTATCAGTGCTCTCAGACTGATGTGTTTATCAGTGCTCTGTCATCCCGACAGATTGATGTGTTTATCAGTGCTCTGTCATCCCGACAGACTGATGCGTTTATCAGTGCTCTGTCATCCCGACAGACTGATGCGTTTATCAGTGCTCTGTCATCCCGACAGACTGATGCGTTTATCAGTGCTCTGTCATCCCGACAGACTGATGCGTTTATCAGTGCTCTGTCATCCCGGCAGACTGATGCGTTTATCAGTGCTCTGTCATCCCGGCAGACTGATGCGTTTATCAGTGCTCTGTCATCCCGACAGACTGATGCGTTTATCAGTGCTCTGTCATCCCGACAGACTGATGCGTTTATCAGTGCTCTGTCATCCCGACAGACTGATGCGTTTATCAGTGCTCTGTCATCCCGACAGACTGATGCGTTTATCAGTGCTCTGTCATCCCGACAGACTGATGCGTTTATCAGTGCTCTGTCATCCCGACAGACTGATGCGTTTATCAGTGCTCTGTCATCCCGACAGACTGATGCGTTTATCAGTGCTCTGTCATCCCGACAGACTGATGCGTTTATCAGTGCTCTGTCATCCCGACAGACTGATGCGTTTATCAGTGCTCTGTCATCCCGACAGACTGATGTGTTTATCAGTGCGCTGTCATCCCGACAGACTGATGTGTTTATCAGTGCGCTGTCATCCCGACAGACTGATGTGTTTATCAGTGCTCTGTCATCCCGACAGACTGATGTGTTTATCAGTGCTCTGACATCCCGACAGACTGATGCGTTTATCAGTGCTCTGTCATCCCGACAGACTGATGCGTTTATCAGTGCTCTGTCATCCCGACAGACTGATGCGTTTATCAGTGCTCTGTCATCCCGACAGACTGATGTGTTTATCAGTGCTCACAGACTGATGCGTTTATCAGTGCTCTGTCATCCCGACAGACTGATGCGTTTATCAGTGCTCTGTCATCCCGACAGACTGATGTGTTTATCAGTGCTCTGTCATCCCGACAGACTGATGTGTTTATCAGTGCTCTGTCATCCCGACAGACTGATGTGTTTATCAGTGCTCTGTCATCCCGACAGACTGATGTGTTTATCAGTGCTCTGTCATCCCGACAGACTGATGTGTTTATCAGTGCTCTGTCATCCCGACAGACTGATGTGTTTATCAGTGCTCTGTCATCCCGACAGACTGATGTGTTTATCAGTGCTCTGTCATCCCGACAGACTGATGCGTTTATCAGTGCTCTCAGACTGATGTGTTTATCAGTGCTCTGTCATCCCGAATGACTGATGTGTTTATCAGTGCTCTCAGACTGATGCGTTTATCAGTGCTCTCAGACTGATGCGTTTATCAGTGCTCTCAGACTGATGTGTTTATCAGTGCTCTCAGACTGATGTGTTTATCAGTGCTCTGTCATCCCGAATGACTGATGTGTTTATCAGTGCTCTCAGACTGATGTGTTTATCAGTGCTCTGTCATCCCGAATGACTGATGTGTTTATCAGTGCTCTCAGACTGATGTGTTTATCAGTGCTCTCAGACTGATGCGTTTATCAGTGCTCTCAGACTGATGTGTTTATCAGTGCTGTGTCATCCCGACTGACTGATGTGTTTATCAGTGCTCTCAGACTGATGCGTTTATCAGTGCTCTCAGACTGATGTGTTTATCAGTGCTCTCAGACTGATGCGTTTATCAGTGCTCTCAGACTGATGTGTTTATCAGTGCTCTCAGACTGATGTGTTTATCAGTGCTCTGTCATCCCGAATGACTGATGTGTTTATCAGTTCTCTCTGACTGATGCGTTTATCAGTGCTCTGACTGATGCGTTTATCAGTGCTCTGTCATCCCGACAGACTGATGCGTTTATCAGTGCTCTCAGACTGATGTGTTTATCAGTGCTCTCAGACTGATCTGTTTATCAGTGCTCTGTCATCCCGACAGACTGATGTGTTTATCAGTGCTCTCAGACTGATGTGTTTATCAGTGCTCTCAGACTGATGCGTTTATCAGTGCTCTGTCATCCCAACAGACTGATGCGTTTATCAGTGCTCTGTCATCCCGACAGACTGATGTGTTTATCAGTGCTCTGTCATCCCGACAGACTGATGCGTTTATCAGTGCTCTGTCATCCCAACAGACTGATGTGTTTATCAGTGCTCTCAGACTGATGCGTTTATCAGTGCTCTCAGACTGATGCGTTTATCAGTGCTCTCAGACTGATGTGTTTATCAGTGCTCTCAGACTGATGCGTTTATCAGTGCTCTCAGACTGATGCGTTTATCAGTGCTCTCAGACTGATGTGTTTATCAGTGCTCTCAGACTGATGCGTTTATCAGTGCTCTCAGACTGATGTGTTTATCAGTGCTCTCAGACTGATGCGTTTATCAGTGCTCTCAGACTGATGTGTTTATCAGTGCTCTGTCATCCCAACAGACTGATGTGTTTATCAGTGCTCTCAGACTGATGTGTTTATCAGTGCTCTCAGACTGATGCGTTTATCAGTGCTCTCAGACTGATGCGTTTATCAGTGCTCTCAGACTGATGCGTTTATCAGTGCTCTCAGACTGATGTGTTTATCAGTGCTCTCAGACTGATGCGTTTATCAGTGCTCTCTGACTGATGTGTTTATCAGTGCTCTCAGACTGATGTGTTTATCAGTGCTCTGTCATCCCAACAGACTGATGTGTTTATCAGTGCTCTCAGACTGATGCGTTTATCAGTTCTCTCAGACTGATGCGTTTATCAGTGCACTCAGACTGATGCGTTTATCAGTGCTCTCAGACTGATGTGTTTATCAGTGCTCTCAGACTGATGTGTTTATCAGTGCTCTCAGACTGATGTGTTTATCAGTGCTCTCAGACTGATGCGTTTATCAGTGCTCTCAGACTGATGTGTTTATCAGTGCTCTGTCATCCCAACAGACTGATGTGTTTATCAGTGCTCTCAGACTGATGTGTTTATCAGTGCTCTCAGACTGATGCGTTTATCAGTGCTCTCAGACTGATGCGTTTATCAGTGCTCTCAGACTGATGTGTTTATCAGTGCTCTCAGACTGATGTGTTTATCAGTGCTCTCAGACTGATGCGTTTATCAGTGCTCTCAGACTGATGTGTTTATCAGTGCTCTCAGACTGATGTGTTTATCAGTGCTCTCAGACTGATGCGTTTATCAGTGCTCTCAGACTGATGTGTTTATCAGTGCTCTCAGACTGATGCGTTTATCAGTGCTCTCAGACTGAGTAGTATAAGGTAGTATAGATACAGCAGACTAAAGGAGAGTAGTATAAGGTAGTATAGATACAGACTAAAGGAGAGTAGTATAAGGTAGTATAGATACAGCAGACTAAAGGAGAGTAGTATAAGGTAGTATAGATACAGCAGCCTAAAGGAGAGTAGTATAAGGTAGTATAGATACAGCAGACTAAAGGAGAGTAGTATAAGGTAGTATAGATACAGCAGACTAAAGGAGAGTAGGATAAGGTAGTATAGATACAGACTATTATAATGAGGTAGTATAGATACAGCAGACTAAAGGAGAGTAGTATAAGGTAGTATAGATACAGACTAAAGGAGAGTAGTATAAGGTAGTATATATACAGACTATTATAATGAGGTAGTATAGATACAGCAGACTAAAGGAGAGTAGTATAAGGTAGTATAGATACAGACTAAAGGAGAGAAGTATAAGGTAGTATAGATACAGCAGACTAAAGGAGAGTAGGATAAGGTAGTATAGATACAGACTAAAGGAGAGAAGTATAAGGTAGTATAGATACAGCAGACTAAAGGAGAGTAGGATAAGGTAGTATAGATACAGCAGACTAAAGGAGAGTAGTATAAGGTAGTATAGATACAGCAGACTAAAGGAGAGTAGTATAAGGTAGTATAGATACAGCAGACTAAAGGAGAGTAGTATAAGGTAGTATAGATACAGCAGACTAAAGGAGAGTAGTATAAGGTAGTATAGATACAGCAGACTAAAGGAGAGTAGTATAAGGTAGTATAGATACAGCAGACTAAAGGAGAGTAGTATAAGGTAGTATAGATACAGCAGACTAAAGGAGAGTAGTATAAGGTAGTATAGATACAGACTAAAGGAGAGTAGTATAAGGTAGTATAGATACAGACTAAAGGAGAGAAGTATAAGGTAGTATAGATACAGCAGACTAAAGGAGAGTAGGATAAGGTAGTATAGATACAGCAGACTAAAGGAGAGTAGGATAAGGTAGTATAGATACAGACTAAAGGAGAGAAGTATAAGGTAGTATAGATACAGCAGACTAAAGGAGAGTAGTATAAGGTAGTATAGATACAGCAGACTAAAGGAGAGTAGGATAAGGTAGTATAGATACAGACTATTATAATGAGGTAGTATAGATACAGCAGACTAAAGGAGAGTAGGATAAGGTAGTATAGATACAGACTATTATAATGAGGTAGTATAGATACAGCAGACTAAAGGAGAGTAGTATAAGGTAGTATAGATACAGCAGCCTAAAGGAGAGTAGTATAAGGTAGTATAGATACAGCAGACTAAAGGAGAGTAGTATAAGGTAGTATAGATACAGCAGACTAAAGGAGAGTAGTATAAGGTAGTATAGATACAGCAGACTAAAGGAGAGTAGTATAAGGTAGTATAGAGATACAGACTATTATAATGAGGTAGTATAGATACAGCAGACTAAAGGAGAGTAGTATAAGGTAGTATAGATACAGCAGACTAAAGGAGAGTAGTATAAGGTAGTATAGATACAGCAGACTAAAGGAGAGTAGTATAAGGTAGTATAGATACAGCAGACTAAAGGAGAGTAGTATAAGGTAGTATAGATACAGCAGACTAAAGGAGAGTAGGATAAGGTAGTATAGATACAGCAGACTAAAGGAGAGTAGTATAAGGTAGTATAGATACAGCAGACTAAAGGAGAGTAGTATAAGGTAGTATAGATACAGACTATTATAATGAGGTAGTATAGATACAGCAGACTAAAGGAGAGTAGTATAAGGTAGTATAGATACAGCAGACTAAAGGAGAGTAGGATAAGGTAGTATAGATACAGCAGACTAAAGGAGAGTAGTATAAGGTAGTATAGATACAGCAGACTAAAGGAGAGTAGTATAAGGTAGTATAGATACAGCAGACTAAAGGAGAGTAGTATAAGGTAGTATAGATACAGCAGACTAAAGGAGAGTAGTATAAGGTAGTATAGATACAGACTATTATAATGAGGTAGTATAGATACAGCAGACTAAAGGAGAGTAGTATAAGGTAGTATAGATACAGCAGACTAAAGGAGAGTAGTATAAGGTAGTATAGATACAGCAGACTAAAGGAGAGTAGGATAAGGTAGTATAGATACAGCAGACTAAAGGAGAGTAGGATAAGGTAGTATAGATACAGCAGACTAAAGGAGAGTAGGATAAGGTAGTATAGATACAGCAGCCTAAAGGAGAGTAGTATAAGGTAGTATAGATACAGACTATTATAATGAGGTAGTATAGATACAGCAGACTAAAGGAGAGTAGTATAAGGTAGTATAGATACAGCAGACTAAAGGAGAGTAGTATAAGGTAGTATAGATACAGACTAAAGGAGAGTAGTATAAGGTAGTATAGATACAGCAGACTAAAGGAGAGTAGTATAAGGTAGTATAGATACAGCAGACTAAAGGAGAGTAGTATAAGGTAGTATAGATACAGACTATTATAATGAGGTAGTATAGATACAGACTAAAGGAGAGTAGTATAAGGTAGTATAGATACAGACTAAAGGAGAGTAGTATAAGGTAGTATAGATACAGCAGACTAAAGGAGAGTAGTATAAGGTAGTATAGATACAGACTATTATAATGAGGTAGTATAGATACAGCAGACTAAAGGAGAGTAGGATAAGGTAGTATAGATACAGACTATTATAATGAGGTAGTATAGATACAGCAGACTAAAGGAGAGTAGGATAAGGTAGTATAGATACAGCAGACTAAAGGAGAGTAGGATAAGGTAGTATAGATACAGACTATTATAATGAGGTAGTATAGATACAGCAGACTAAAGGAGAGTAGTATAAGGTAGTATAGATACAGACTAAAGGAGAGAAGTATAAGGTAGTATAGATACAGCAGACTAAAGGAGAGTAGTATAAGGTAGTATAGATACAGCAGACTAAAGGAGAGTAGTATAAGGTAGTATAGATACAGCAGCCTAAAGGAGAGTAGTATAAGGTAGTATAGATACAGCAGACTAATGGAGAGTAGTATAAGGTAGTATAGATACAGACTATTATAATGAGGTAGTATAGATACAGCAGACTAAAGGAGAGTATTATAAGGTAGTATAGATACAGCAGCCTAAAGGAGAGTAGTATAAGGTAGTATAGATACAGCAGACTAAAGGAGAGTAGTATAAGGTAGTATAGATACAGCAGACTAAAGGAGAGTAGTATAAGGTAGTATAGATACAGCAGACTAAAGGAGAGTAGTATAAGGTAGTATAGATACAGCAGACTAAAGGAGAGTAGTATAAGGTAGTATACATACAGCAGACTAAAGGAGAGCCTGGAAGAGCAGCTACTTGTTGATTGTCTTCTTGTTTGTTGTTTTCTTCCTCATAGGATGTGGACCTGTCATTGTATCCCACTGAAACAGGTGTAACAGAGACCTTGAGCTCTATTCATTCCGTATCGTGGAAGTTCAGCCCTCAACCTCAATGTACCTGCGTTGGCAGAGACGCACTCACAGAAAATGCTGCATATGTGAGCTCAATCTGAAATGACCTTTCTGTAGTTTCAGCGATACAGACTGAAGAGGGCCACTTGCTGCTTGTCATTTGGTAGCCTGATTAACTTCAGTCAGTTATTTCTTCAGGATAGTTTTCTAAGAGTGAATGATTGAGTGGCTTTGTGTAAAAAGCCCCCCCATGTCTTCAACCTAACTGTCTTATTTGGTTCGGTTGTTGTGTTTGTCATGATGTCACTACCAATACCAGTTTCCTTGAACGTCTATTGACACACTCTCTGTCCCAAATGGTTCCCTGTTCACTGTATAGGGATCTGGTCTAAAGTAGTGCACTATTTAGGGCTCTGGTCTAAAGTAGTGTACTATTTAGGGCTCTGATCTAAAGTAGTGCACTATATAGGGCTTTGGTAAAAGTAGTGCACTGTACAGGGCTCTGGTCTAAAGTAGTGCACTATACAGGGCTCTGGTCTAAAGTAGTGCACTATACGGGGCTCTGATCTAAAGTAGTGCACTATATAGGGCTTTGGTAAAAGTAGTGCACTATATAGGGCTTTGGTAAAAGTAGTGCACTATATAGGGCTTTGGTAAAAGTAGTGCACTATATAGGGTGCCATTTGGGATGCATTCACAGTGTCTCCCTTCCCTCTAGTTGTTGACGTGATTGTCCTGCTTCACGCTGGGGTATTGATCATGGTTCCACTCAGGTCCTCCTGATCTAACGACTATTAATTAACACCGTCATCTTCAGACCTCTCATCTAGTGGCTCTGTTGTCTGACTGTTTCACTCATTTCATCTAGGGGCTCTGTTGTCTGACTGTTTCACTCATTTCATCTAGGGGCTCTGTTGTCTGACTGTTTCACTCATTTCATCTAGGGGCTCTGTTGTCTGACTGTTTCACTCATTTCATCTAGTGGCTCTGTTGTCTGACTGTTTCACTCATTTCATCTAGTGGCTCTGTTGTCTGACTGTTTCACTCATTTCATCTAGGGGCTCTGTTGTCTGACTGTTTCACTCATCTAGTGGCTCTGTTGTCTGACTGTTTCACTCATCTAGTGGCTCTGTTGTCTGACTGTTTCACTCATTTCATCTAGTGGCTCTGTTGTCTGACTGTTTCACTCATTTCATCTAGTGGCTCTGTTGTCTGACTGTTTCACTCATTTCATCTAGTGGCTCTGTTGTCTGACTGTTTCACTCATCTAGTGGCTCTGTTGTCTGACTGTTTCACTCATTTCATCTAGTGGCTCTGTTGTCTGACTGTTTCACTCATCTAGTGTCTCTGTTGTCAGACTGTTTCACTCATTTTTTTGACCTGAAAACGGCTTGTTGTTGTCGTCGTTATGTGTCCTAAAACCATTACCTTTATAAATAGTCTGCGTTGAAGACCAGGTTACCTAGAAATTACGCTACTCATTTCCGGCCCTCAGCTGCCATGGCAACAACAGTGGTCTCCAAGAGAGAGAATTTTGGTTAAATAAGAGAGAATGATGTGTGGCTTTTTCACCAGCTGTTGGAAGAGAAAACTGTTCCCTCCTTACCATGTCATGTCTTTATTATAGACGTAAAGGCTGTTCCTCCTCCTTACCATGTCATGCCTTTATTATAGACGTAAAGGCTGTTCCCTCCTTACCATGTCATGCCTTTATTATAGACGTAAAGGCTGTTCCCCCTCCTTACCATGTCATGTCTTTATTATAGACGTAAAGGCTGTTCCTCCTTACCATGTCATGCCTTTATTATAGACGTAAAGGCTGTTCCTCCTCCTTACCATGTCATGTCTTTATTATAGACATAAAGGCTGTTCCTCCTCCTCACCATGTCATGTCTTTATTATAGACATAAAGGCTGTTCCTCCTCCTCACCATGTCATGTCTTTATTATAGACATAAAGGCTGTTCCTCCTCCTTACCATGTCATGTCTTTATTATAGACATAAAGGCTGTTCCTCCTCCTTACCATGTCATGCCTTTATTATAGACGTAAAGGCTGTTCCTCCTCCTTACCATGTCATGTCTTTATTATAGACGTAAAGGCTGTTCCTCCTTACCATGTCATGCCTTTATTATAGACGTAAAGGCTGTTCCTCCTCCTTACCATGTCATGTCTTTATTATAGACATAAAGGCTGTTCCTCCTCCTCACCATGTCATGTCTTTATTATAGACATAAAGGCTGTTCCCTCCTTACCATGTCATGCCTTTATTATAGACATAAAGACTGTTCCTCCTTACCATGTCATGTCTTTATTATAGACGTAAAGGCTGTTCCTCCTTACCATGTCATGTCTTTATTATAGACATAAAGACTGTTCCTCCTTACCATGTCATGTCTTTATTATAGACGTAAAGGCTGTTCCTCCTTACCATGTCATGTCTTTATTATAGACGTAAAGGCTGTTCCTCCTCCTTACCATGTCATGTCTTTATTATAGACGTAAAGGCTGTCCCTCCTTACCATGTCATGTCTTTATTATAGACGTAAAGGCTGTTCCCCCTCCTTACCATGTCATGCCTTTATTATAGACGTAAAGGCTGTTCCTCCTCCTTACCATGTCATGTCTTTATTATAGACGTAAAGGCTGTCCCTCCTTACCATGTCATGCCTTTATTATAGATGTAAAGGCTGTTCCTCCTCCTTACCATGTCATGTCTTTATTATAGACGTAAAGGCTGTTCCTCCTCCTCACCATGTCATGTCTTTATTATAGACGTAAAGGCTGTCCCTCCTTACCATGTCATGTCTTTATTATAGACGTAATGGCTGTTCCTCCTCCTTACCATGTCATGCCTTTATTATAGACGTAAAGGCTGTTCCTCCTCCTTACCATGTCATGCCTTTATTATAGACGTAAAGGCTGTTCCTCCTCCTTACCATGTCATGCCTTTATTATAGACGTAAAGGCTGTTCCTCCTTACCATGTCATGTCTTTATTATAGACGTAAAGGCTGTTCCTCCTCCTTACCATGTCATGTCTTTATTATAGACGTAAAGGCTGTTCCTCCTCACCATGTCATGTCTTTATTATAGACGTAAAGGCTGTTCCTCCTCCTTACCATGTCATGCCTTTATTATAGACGTAAAGGCTGTCCCTCCTTACCATGTCATGCCTTTATTATAGACGTAAAGGCTGTTCCTCCTCCTTACCATGTCATGCCTTTATTATAGACATAAAGGCTGTTCCTCCTTACCATGTCATGTCTTTATTATAGACGTAAAGGCTGTTCCTCCTCCTCACCATGTCATGTCTTTATTATAGACGTAAAGGCTGTTTCTCCTCCTTACCATGTCATGCCTTTATTATAGACGTAAAGGCTGTCCCTCCTTACCATGTCATGCCTTTATTATAGACGCAAAGGCTGTTCCTCCTTACCATGTCATGCCTTTATTATAGACGTAAAGGCTGTCCCTCCTTACCATATCATGTCTTTATTATAGACGTAAAGGCTGTTCCTCCTCCTTACCATGTCATGTCTTTATTATAGACATAAAGGCTGTTCCTCCTCCTTACCATCTCATGTCTTTATTATAGACATAAAGGCTGTTCCTCCTCCTTACCATGTCATGCCTTTATTATAGACGTAAAGGCTGTCCCTCCTCCTGACCATGTCATGTCTTTATTATAGACGTAAAGGCTGTTCCTCCTCCTTACCATGTCATGTCTTTATTATAGACGTAAAGGCTGTTCCTCCTCCTTACCATGTCATGTCTTTATTATAGACGTAAAGGCTGTTCCTCCTCCTTACCATGTCATGCCTTTATTATAGACGTAAAGGCTGTTCCTCCTTACCATGTCATGTCTTTATTATAGACGTAAAGGCTGTTCCTCCTCCTTACCATGTCATGTCTTTATTATAGACATAAAGGCTGTTCCTCCTTACCATGTCATGTCTTTATTATAGACATAAAGGCTGTTCCTCCTCCTTACCATGTCATGTCTTTATTATAGACGTAAAGGCTGTTCCTCCTTACCATGTCATGTCTTTATTATAGACGTAAAGGCTGTTCCTCCTCCTTACCATGTCATGCCTTTATTATAGACGTAAAGGCTGTTCCCTCCTTACCATGTCATGCCTTTATTATAGACGTAAAGGCTGTTCCTCCTCCTTGTCATGTCTTTATTATAGACGTAAAGGCTGTTCCTCCTTACCATGTCATGCCTTTATTATAGACGTAAAGGCTGTTCCTCCTCCTTACCATGTCATGCCTTTATTATAGACGTAAAGGCTGTTCCTCCTTACCATGTCATGTCTTTATTATAGACGTAAAGGCTGTTCCTCCTCCTTACCATGTCATGCCTTTATTATAGACGTAAAGGCTGTTCCTCCTCCTTACCATGTCATGTCTTTATTATAGACGTAAAGGCTGTTCCCTCCTTACCATGTCATGCCTTTATTATAGACATAAAGGCTGTTCCTCCTCCTGACCATGTCATGTCTTTATTATAGACATAAAGGCTGTTCCTCCTCCTTACCATGTCATGCCTTTATTATAGACGTAAAGGCTGTTCCTCCTCCTTACCATGTCATGCCTTTATTATAGACGTAAAGGCTGTTCCCTCCTTACCATGTCATGCCTTTATTATAGACATAAAGGCTGTTCCTCCTCCTGACCATGTCATGTCTTTATTATAGACATAAAGGCTGTTCCTCCTCCTTACCATGTCATGCCTTTATTATAGACGTAAAGGCTGTTCCTCCTCCTTACCATGTCATGCCTTTATTATAGACGTAAAGGCTGTTCCCTCCTTACCATGTCATGCCTTTATTATAGACGTAAAGGCTGTTCCCTCCTTACCATGTCATGCCTTTATTATAGACGTAAAGGCTGTTCCTCCTCCTGACCATGTCATGTCTTTATTATAGACATAAAGGCTGTTCCTCCTCCTTACCATGTCATGCCTTTATTATAGACGTAAAGGCTGTTCCTCCTTACCATGTCATGTCTTTATTATAGACGTAAAGGCTGTTCCCTCCTTACCATGTCATGCCTTTATTATAGACGTAAAGGCTGTTCCTCCTCCTGACCATGTCATGCCTTTATTATAGACGCAAAGGCTGTTCCTCCTTACCATGTCATGCCTTTATTATAGACGTAAAGGCTGTTCCTCCTCCTTACCATGTCATGTCTTTATTATAGACGTAAAGGCTGTTCCTCCTTACCATGTCATGCCTTTATTATAGACGTAAAGGCTGTTCCCCCTCCTTACCATGTCATGTCTTTATTATAGACGTAAAGGCTGTTCCTCCTCCTTACCATGTCATGCCTTTATTATAGACGTAAAGGCTGTTCCTCCTCCTGACCATGTCATGCCTTTATTATAGACGTAAAGGCTGTTCCTCCTCCTTACCATGTCATGCCTTTATTATAGACGTAAAGGCTGTTCCTCCTCCTTACCATGTCATGTCTTTATTATAGACATAAAGGCTGTTCCTCCTCCTTACCATGTCATGTCTTTATTATAGACATAAAGGCTGTTCCTCCTCCTTACCATGTCATGCCTTTATTATAGACATAAAGGCTGTTCCTCCTTACCATGTCATGTCTTTATTATAGACGTAAAGGCTGTTCCTCCTCCTGACCATGTCATGTCTTTATTATAGACGTAAAGGCTGTTCCTCCTCCTGACCATGTCATGTCTTTATTATAGACGTAAAGGCTGTTCCTCCTTACCATGTCATGTCTTTATTATAGACATAAAGGCTGTTCCTCCTTACCATGTCATGTCTTTATTATAGACATAAAGGCTGTTCCTCCTCCTTACCATGTCATGTCTTTATTATAGACATAAAGGCTGTTCCTCCTTACCATGTCATGCCTTTATTATAGACATAAAGGCTGTTCCTCCTTACCATGTCATGTCTTTATTATAGACATAAAGGCTGTTCCTCCTTACCATGTCATGCCTTTATTATAGACATAAAGGCTGTTCCTCCTTACCATGTCATGTCTTTATTATAGACATAAAGGCTGTTCCTCCTCCTTACCATGTCATGTCTTTATTATAGACATAAAGGCTGTTCCTCCTCCTTACCATGTCATGCCTTTATTATAGACATAAAGGCTGTTCCTCCTTACCATGTCATGCCTTTATTATAGACATAAAGGCTGTTCCTCCTTACCATGTCATGTCTTTATTATAGACATAAAGGCTGTTCCTCCTCCTTACCATGTCATGCCTTTATTATAGACATAAAGGCTGTTCCTCCTCCTGACCATGTCATGTCTTTATTATAGACATAAAGGCTGTTCCTCCTCCTTACCATGTCATGTCTTTATTATAGACATAAAGGCTGTTCCTCCTCCTTACCATGTCATGCCTTTATTATAGACATAAAGGCTGTTCCTCCTCCTGACCATGTCATGTCTTTATTATAGACATAAAGGCTGTTCCTCCTCCTTACCATGTCATGCCTTTATTATAGACATAAAGGCTGTTCCTCCTCCTTACCATGTCATGCCTTTATTATAGACATAAAGGCTGTTCCTCCTCCTTACCATGTCATGTCTTTATTATAGACGTAAAGGCTGTTCCTCCTCCTTACCATGTCATGCCTTTATTATAGACATAAAGGCTGTTCCTCCTTACCATGTCATGTCTTTATTATAGACATAAAGGCTGTTCCTCCTCCTTACCATGTCATGTCTTTATTATAGACATAAAGGCTGTTCCTCCTCCTTACCATGTCATGCCTTTATTATAGACATAAAGGCTGTTCCTCCTTACCATGTCATGTCTTTATTATAGACATAAAGGCTGTTCCTCCTCCTTACCATGTCATGCCTTTATTATAGACATAAAGGCTGTTCCTCCTCCTTACCATGTCATGCCTTTATTATAGACATAAAGGCTGTTCCTCCTCCTTACCATGTCATGCCTTTATTATAGACATAAAGGCTGTTCCTCCTTACCATGTCATGCCTTTATTATAGACATAAAGGCTGTTCCTCCTTACCATGTCATGTCTTTATTATAGACATAAAGGCTGTTCCTCCTCCTTACCATGTCATGCCTTTATTATAGACATAAAGGCTGTTCCTCCTTACCATGTCATGCCTTTATTATAGACATAAAGGCTGTTCCTCCTCCTGACCATGTCATGTCTTTATTATAGACATAAAGGCTGTTCCTCCTCCTTACCATGTCATGTCTTTATTATAGACGTAAAGGCTGTTCCTCCTCCTTACCATGTCATGTCTTTATTATAGACATAAAGGCTGTTCCTCCTCCTTACCATGTCATGCCTTTATTATAGACATAAAGGCTGTTCCTCCTCCTTACCATGTCATGCCTTTATTATAGACGTAAAGGCTGTTCCTCCTCCTTGTCATGTCTTTATTATAGACGTAAAGGCTGTTCCTCCTCCTTACCATGTCATGTCTTTATTATAGACGTAAAGGCTGTTCCCCCTCCTTACCATGTCATGTCTTTATTATAGACGTAAAGGCTGTTCCTCCTCCTTACCATGTCATGTCTTTATTATAGACATAAAGGCTGTTCCTCCTTACCATGTCATGTCTTTATTATAGACGTAAAGGCTGTTCCTCCTCCTTACCATGTCATGTCTTTATTATAGACGTAAAGGCTGTTCCTCCTCCTGACCATGTCATGTCTTTATTATAGACGTAAAGGCTGTTCCTCCTCCTTACCATGTCATGCCTTTATTATAGACGTAAAGGCTGTTCCTCCTCCTGACCATGTCATGCCTTTATTATAGACGTAAAGGCTGTTCCTCCTCCTCACCATGTCATGTCTTTATTATAGACGTAAAGGCTGTTCCTCCTTACCATATCATGTCTTTATTATAGACGTAAAGGCTGTTCCTCCTCCTTACCATGTCATGTCTTTATTATAGACTTAAAGGCTGTTCCTCCTCCTCACCATGTCATGTCTTTATTATAGACGTAAAGGCTGTTCCTCCTTACCATGTCATGTCTTTATTATAGACGTAAAGGCTGTTCCTCCTCCTTACCATGTCATGTCTTTATTATAGACGTAAAGGCTGTTCCTCCTCCTTACCATGTCATGTCTTTATTATAGACGTAAAGGCTGTTCCTCCTCCTTACCATGTCATGTCTTTATTATAGACATAAAGGCTGTTGGGTTACATTATTAGGGCTGATGGTGACCGTGGGTTATAGTATTAGGGCTGATGGTTACCGTGGGTTACAGTATTAGGGCTGATGGTGACCGTGGGTTACAGTATTAGGGCTGATGGTTACCGTGGGTTACAGTATTAGGGCTGATGGTGACCGTGGGTTACAGTATTAGGGCTGATGGTGACCGTGGGTTACAGTATTAGGGCTAATGGTGACCGTGGGTTACAGTATTAGGGCTGATGGTGACTGTGGGTTACAGTATTAGGGCTGATGGTGACCGTACGTTACAGTATTAGGGCTGATGGTGACCGTGGGTTACAGTATTAGGGCTGATGGTAACTGTGGGTTACAGTATTAGGGCTGATGGTGACTGTACGTTACAGTATTAGGGTTGATGGTGACCGTACGTTACAGTATTAGGGTTGATGGTGACCGTACGTTACAGTATTAGGGTTGATGGTGACCGTACGTTACAGTATTAGGGCTGATGGTAACTGTGGGTTACAGTATTAGGGCTGATGGTGACTGTACGTTACAGTATTAGGGTTGATGGTGACCGTACGTTACAGTATTAGGGCTGATGGTGACTGTGGGTTACAGTATTAGGGCTGATGGTGACTGTACGTTACAGTATTAGGGCTGATGGTGACCGTACGTTATAGTATTAGGGCTAATGGTGACCGTACGTTACAGTATTAGGGCTGATGGTGACCGTACGTTACAGTATTAGGGCTGATGGTGACCGTGGGTTACAGTATTAGGGCTGATGGTAACTGTGGGTTACAGTATTAGGGCTGATGGTGACCGTACGTTACAGTATTAGGGCTGATGGTGACCGTACGTTACAGTATTAGGGCTGATGGTAACTGTGGGTTACAGTATTAGGGCTGATGGTGACCGTACGTTACAGTATTAGGGCTGATGGTGACCGTGGGTTACAGTATTAGGGCTGATGGTGACCGTACGTTACAGTATTAGGGCTAATGGTGACCGTACGTTACAGTATTAGGGCTGACGGTGACCGTACGTTACAGTATTAGGGCTGATGGTGACTGTGGGTTACAGTATTAGGGTTGATGGTGACCGTACGTTACAGTATTAGGGCTGATGGTGACCGTACGTTACAGTATTAGGGCTGATGGTGACCGTGGGTTACAGTATTAGGGCTGATGGTGACCGTACGTTACAGTATTAGGGCTAATGGTGACCGTGCGTTACAGTATTAGGGCTGATGGTGACCGTGCGTTACAGTATTAGGGCTAATGGTGACCGTACGTTACAGTATTAGGGCTGATGGTGACCGTACGTTACAGTATTAGGGCTGATGGTAACTGTGGGTTACAGTATTAGGGCTGATGGTGACCGTACGTTACAGTATTAGGGCTGATGGTGACCGTGGGTTACAGTATTAGGGCTGATGGTGACCGTACGTTACAGTATTAGGGCTAATGGTGACCGTACGTTACAGTATTAGGGCTGACGGTGACCGTACGTTACAGTATTAGGGCTGATGGTGACTGTGGGTTACAGTATTAGGGTTGATGGTGACCGTACGTTACAGTATTAGGGCTGATGGTGACCGTACGTTACAGTATTAGGGCTGATGGTGACCGTACGTTATAGTATTAGGGTTGAGAAGTTACAGCAATGCTGAGCAACAGTTGAGTCTGTTGAGTCTAAAGTCTTTCTGTCTATTGTCTCTGTGCCTGTCTTAGTCACCCTAAACCAACAGTCTTGAGTTTACAGCCAGGAAAAATACGCCTATGTTGTTCTGACTGTAGTCTTCTCTTTGTCTCTTCTCTCTCAGTGGCTCCAGGGAGCGACCACCGTCATCACCCCCAGGGAGAGGACTCTGAAACGGGGGACACATCCAGCTCACAGGCCCTCCGATCACAAGCAGCCACACTACTACTGGCCTTGGTGTTGACTTCACTACTGACGACACGACATGTACCTAGCTGTGACACCATCAGCCCTCTGCTGTGACCCCTCCAACACTTTCATTTCCCTGTTATCTGAGGAAAGGAAATGAAGAGGAACCGTCTGAAGTGAGAGAGGGTAAACAGAACCTCGAGACGTTCTAGAACTTGAACTGTGTCTGAGTTCTAGAAGGAGACAGGATGATGTCAGACAGGAAGAGGATATCAATGGAAACAGAAACCCACTGACCTGTGAGGATAAAGAAGTACACATTATAACACTGTGTTTCTAGTATGGAGACAATTATATATATATTTCCAGTCGGGAGAACAAGTATTTGATACACTGCCGATGTTGCAGGTTTTCCTACTTACAAAGCATGTAGAGGTCTGTAATTTTTTATCATAGGTACACTTCAACTGTGAGAGACGGAATCTAAAACAAAAATCCAGAAAATCACATTGTATGATTTTTAAGTAATTAATTAGCATTTTATTGCATGACATAAGTATTTGATCACCTACCAACCAGTAAGAATTCCAGCTCTCACAGACCTCCACTCATTACCTGTATTAACTGCACCTGTTTGAACTCGTTACCTGTATAAAAGACACTATGATAAATTACAGACCTCTACATGCTTTGTAAGTAGGAAAACCTGCAAAATCGGCAGTGAATCAAATACTTGTTCTCCCCTCTGTATATGCCTGACATTAAGTTTCACTAACAACCCAATACTGAGAAATTCAACAAGGCTACTGTCTCTGCCCTGAAATACTCCCCTCCTCTTGAAATGTTTTTTTTATCATGTGACAAAGTGAACATTTGTATTATTGTATTTCATTGATAATATACACTACCTTTCAAAAGTTTGGGGTCACTAAGAAATGTCCTTGTTTTTGAAAGAAAAGCACTTTTTTTTGCCCATTAAAATAACATCAAATTGATCAGAAATACAGTGTAGACATTGTTAATGTTATAAATGACTATTGTAGCTGCAAGCAGCTGATTTTTTATGGAATATCTACATCGGCGTACAGAGGTCCATTATCAGCACCCATCACTCCTGTATTCCAGTGGCACGTTGTGTTAGCTACTCCTGTGTTCCAATGGCACGTTGTCTTAGCTACTCCTGTGTTCCAGTGGCACGTTGTGTTAGCTACTCCTGTGTTCCAGTGGCACGTTGTGTGCTACTCCTGTGTTCCAATGGCACGTTGTGTTAGCTACTCCTGTGTTCCAGTGGCACGTTGTGTGCTTCTCCTGTGTTCCAATGGCACGTTGTGTTAGCTTCTCCTGTATTCCAGTGGCACGTTGTGTTTGCTTCTCCTGTGTTCCAGTGGCACGTTGTGTTGCTTCTCCTGTGTTCCAGTGGCACGTTGTGTTAGCTACTCCTGTGTTCCAGTGGCACGTTGTGTGCTTCTCCTGTGTTCCAGTGGCACGTTGTGTTAGCTTCTCCTGTGTTCCAATGGCACGTTGTGTTAGCTACTCCTGTGTTCCAGTGGCACGTTGTGTTGCTTCTCCTGTGTTCCAGTGGCACGTTGTGTTAGCTTCTCCTGTGTTCCAGTGGCACGTTGTGTTAGCTACTCCTGTGTTCCAGTGGCACGTTGTGTTAGCTACTCCTGTGTTCCAGTGGCACGTTGTGTTGCTTCTCCTGTGTTCCAATGGCACGTTGTGTTAGCTTCTCCTGTGTTCCAATGGCACGTTGTGTTAGCTACTCCTGTGTTCCAGTGGCACGTTGTGTTAGCTTCTCCTGTGTTCCAGTGGCACGTTGTGTTAGCTACTCCTGTGTTCCAATGGCACGTTGTGTTAGCTTCTCCTGTGTTCCAGTGGCACGTTGTGTTAGCTACTCCTGTGTTCCAGTGGCACGTTGTGTTGCTTCTCCTGTGTTCCAGTGGCACGTTGTGTTAGCTACTCCTGTGTTCCAGTGGCACGTTGTGTTGCTTCTCCTGTGTTCCAGTGGCACGTTGTGTTAGCTACTCCTGTGTTCCAGTGGCACGTTGTGTTAGCTAATCCAAGTTGATCAT
>NW_024608066.1:0-47406 GCF_018296145.1 Oncorhynchus tshawytscha
TCCCAACAGAACAGTCTCTGCTCCCTGTTTATACCTGTGGTTAACATCTGTCCCAACAGAACAGTCTCTTAGGCCCTGTTTATACTACACCGTCCTTCGTCCTGATGTTGCCAGTTAAAGATCTGATCAAATAATTTCACAATAGGGTCTTCGAAATCACCTACACCTGTCAAAACATGTTAGAACTATCAGAATGAGGAGCAATGTCAGACGAAGTGACCTATATCGCCGCCATTGAATGAGGGACAACGTCAGGACTTCATGTTAAAACCATCAGAATGAGGACAATGTCAGGACGAAGGACTCATGTTAAAACCATCAGAATGAGGACAACGTCAGGACGAAGGACCATGTTAAAACCATCAGAATGAGGACCTCAGACGAAGGACTCATGTTAGAACCATCAGAATGAGGACAACGGACGAAGGAATGTTGAACCATCAGAAGGACAATGTCAGGCGAAGGACTCATGTTAAAACCATCAGAATGAGGACAACGTCAGGACGAAGGACTCATGTTAAAACCATCAGAATGAGGACCTCAGGACGAAGGACTCATGTTAGAACCATCAGAATGAGGACAACGTCAGGACGAAGGACTCATGTTAGAACCATCAGAATGAGGACAATGTCAGGACGAAGGACTCATGTTAAAACCATCAGAATGAGGACAACGTCAGGACGAAGGACTCATGTTAAAACCATCAGAATGAGGACCTCAGGACGAAGGACTCATGTTAGAACCATCAGAATGAGGACAACGTCAGGACGAAGGACTCATGTTAAAACCAGGAATAAACGTGGCTTCAGCGTTATTGTTATTGTGGAACCCTCTACCCACATAGTGGGAGGAGTCATGGTGCACGCTGTCTGACGGTCTTGAGGTTTAGAGGTGTGTGCCGACCTTCCCAGTGAATCACAGGTGAGCAGACAAACAGAGATTAACCCAGGATAATAGGACAGTAATCTCTGTGTCTGTGTGCATGTGCGTGTGCGCGTGTGCGTGTGTGTGTGTGTGTGTGTGTGTGTGTGTGTGATCAGACAGTAATCTGCCCTCTTTAAGGTTGAATCCCCTCCAGCGTTCCATAACAACAACCAATTAGCTGCTCTGAGGTTATAGAGGGAGGTATCGAGGTATCGGCCTTGCTAGCAGTCTGAGGGTGTGTGTGTGTGTGTGTGTCAGGGTTTCCGTTAGCTGCTCTGAGGTTATAGAGGGAGGTATCGAGGTATCGGCCTTGCTAGCAGTCTGAGGGTGTGTGTGTGTGTGTCAGGGTTTCCGTTAGCTGCTCTGAGGTTATAGAGGGAGGTATCGAGGTATCGGCCTTGCTAGCAGTCTGAGGGGGGTGTGTGTGTGTGTGTGTGTGTGTGTGTGTGTGTGTGTGTGTGTGTGTGTGTGTGTGTGTGTGTGTGTCAGGGTTTCCGTTAGCTGGTAATAGCCAGCCGGTATTTGGACAATAAAAAAATAGAAAAGCTTATAGATTAATTTGCCGCTGGGCAAGAAGAAAACATCCCATGGTGACATAATGCCTTATAGCCTCTAGACTGATGGACATAATGCCTTATAGCCTCTAGACTGATGGACATAATGCCTTATAGCCTCTACACTGATGGACATAATGCCTTATAGCCTCTACACTGATGGACATAATGCCTTATAGCCTCTACACTGATGGACATAATGCTTTATAGCCTCTACACTGATGGACATAATGCTTTATAGCCTCTAGACTGATGGACATAATGCCTTTATAGCCTCTAGACTGATGGACATAATGCTTTATAGCCTCTACACTGATGGACATAATGCTTTATAGCCTCTAGACTGATGGACATAATGCTTTATAGCCTCTAGACTGATGGACATAATGCTTTATAGCCTCTAGACTGATGGACATAATGCTTTATAGCCTCTAGACTGATGGACATAATGCTTTATAGCCTCTAGACTGATGGACATAATGCTTTATAGCCTCTACACTGATGGACATAATGCTTTATAGCCTCTAGACTGATGGACATAATGCTTTATAGCCTCTAGACTGATGGACATAATGCTTTATAGCCTCTAGACTGATGGACATAATGCTTTATAGCCTCTAGACTGATGGACATAATGCTTTATAGCCTCTAGACTGATGGACATAATGCTTTATAGCCTCTAGACTGATGGACATAATGCTTTATAGCCTCTAGACTGATGGACATAATGCTTTATAGCCTCTAGACTGATGGACATAATGCTTTATAGCCTCTAGACTGATGGACATAATGCTTTATAGCCTCTAGACTGATGGACATAATGCTTTATAGCCTCTAGACTGATGGACATAATGCTTTATAGCCTCTAGACTGATGGACATAATGCTTTATAGCCTCTAGACTGATGGACATAATGCTTTATAGCCTCTACACTGATGGACATAATGCTTTATAGCCTCTAGACTGATGGACATAATGCTTTATAGCCTCTAGACTGATGGACATAATGCTTTATAGCCTCTAGACTGATGGACATAATGCTTTATAGCCTCTAGACTGATGGACATAATGCTTTATAGCCTCTAGACTGATGGACATAATGCTTTATAGCCTCTAGACTGATGGACATAATGCTTTATAGCCTCTAGACTGATGGACATAATGCTTTATAGCCTCTAGACTGATGGACATAATGCTTTATAGCCTCTACACTGATGGACATAATGCTTTATAGCCTCTACACTGATGGACATAATGCTTTATAGCCTCTAGACTGATGGACATAATGCTTTATAGCCTCTAGACTCTTCACTTTTTCCAACGGGAGGTTCGAGGTCAGACAGATGTCTTGACAGATTAATGTATCTTTGTGTCACACCCTGACAATAGTTTGCTTTGTATGTTTCTATGTTTTGGTTGGTCTGGGTGTGATCTGTGATCTGAGTGGGCATTCTATGTTGAATGTCTTGTTTGTCTATTTCTATGTCTGGCCTGATATGGTTCTCAATCAGAGGCAGGTGTTAGTCATTGTCTCTGATTGGGAACCATATTTAGGTAGCCTGGGTTTCACTGTGTGTTGGTGGGTGATTGTTCCTGTCTCTGTGTTTTGCACCAGATAGGGCTGTTTAGGTTTTCGCACGTTTATTGTTTTTGTTAGTTTATTCATGTCTAGTGTCTTTATAAATTAAACATGAATAACCACCACGCTGCATTTTGGTCCGCCTCTACTTCCCCAGAAGAAAAGCGTTACACTTTGTAAGCAACAGCTGGTGTATAATGAATTCTCGAGTTATTGGTTGACTGAGGTAGAGTATCTCATGATAAGCTGTAGAGCGTAACTATTTACCAAGAGAGTTTTTCATCTGTATTTTTCGTAGCTGTCTATATACCACCACAGACCGATGTTGGCACTAAAACAGCACTCAACCAGCTGTATTCCACCACAAGCAAACAGGAAGCTGCTCTCCTAGTGGCCGGGGACTTTAATTTCAGGGAAACTTAAATCCGTTTTATCAAATTTCTATCAGCATGTTAAATGTGCAACCAAAGGGAAAAAGAACTCCACCTTTAAACCACCTTTATTCTACACACAGAGATGCATACAAAGCTCTCCCTCACCCTCCATTTGGCAAATTTGACCATAATTTTATCCTCCTGATTCCTGCTTACAAGCAAAAACTGAAGCAGGAAGCACCAGTGACTCAGTCTATAAAACAGTGGTCAGATGAAGCAGATGCTAAACTACAGGACTGTTTTGCTATCAGACTGGAACATATTCCTCCCACATCATTGAGGAGTACACCACTCTCAGTCACTGGCTTCAACAATAAGTGCAACGACGACGTCATCCCCACAGTGACCGTACGTACATACCCCCAACCAGAAGCCATGGATTACAGGCAAAATCCGGCACTGCGCTAAAGGGTAGAGCTGCCCGCTTTCAAAGAGCGGGAAGCTTATAAGAAAATCCCACTACGCCCTCCGACGAACCATCAAACAGGCAAAGAGTCAAAACAGGACTAAGGTTGAATCGAACAACACCAGTCAACTTTTGTGGTCTGAGAGTAACTCGGCTGAGGGTGAATCAGCACTCCGACTGAAGTGAATAAGAGTTCCAGTGAAAATGTAATGCTGTGTAATATGTGCTTTCTGAGAAAAGGGGAACTCACAGGCCCTGAGGAAGACGCTGTAACCAAACACTGTAGTCACGACAACCTGGCACCAAGATCAGCTGGGCACAAAGACAACAGGGTTCTGAGATCAGACACCTACTGTAAGGTCTGAAGGTCACAGCATCAAACTGCTGTCATACACACCCACCCACCTGCATGCACACACACGCACACACACACACACATACACACACACACGCATACATTCCTAACCCAACCGATCTGTCATGTCAGACAAGCTTCAACATAACTCAGGGGTGCAGGAGGTTTTACCAGAACAGAAAGACAAACAGATGAAGAGAACCGTTCTGCCAGGTGAAGACGTAGTCTGTGTCCTCAGTGACATGCTGCTCCTTATGTAGTGGTTCCCTGTTCACTATGTAGTGGTGCCCTGTTCACTATGTAGTGGTCTCCTGTTCACTATGTAGTGTATGGGTATCAGTTGGTATCAGTATGTATCAGTAGGTATCAGTAGGTAGTAGGTATCAGTAGGTATCAGTATGTAGTTGGTATCAGTATGGTATCAGTAGGTATCAGTAGGTATCAGTTGGTATCAGTAGGTATCAGTAGGTATCAGTTGGTATCAGTAGGTATCAGTAGGTATCAGTAGGTATCAGTTGGTATCAGTAGGTATCAGTAGGTATCAGTATGTATCAGTATGTATCAGTAGGTATCATTTGGTATCAGTATGTATCAGTAGGTATCATTTGGTATCAGTATATATCAGTAGGTATCAGTATGTATCAGTAGGTGTCCGTAGGTATTAGTAGGTATCAGTAGGTATCAGTATGTCCTGTCCATCTACTTAACTTCTTATGGCTGCAGGGGCAGTATTGAGTAGCTTGGATGAAAGGTGCCCAGAGGTGCCCAGAGTAAACGGTCTGCTCCTCAGTCCCAGTTGCTAATATATGCATATTATTATTAGTATTGGATAGAAAACACTCTGAAGTTTCTAAACTGAAAGACGTCTGTGAGTATAACAGAACTCATATTGCAGGCAAAAACCTGAGAAGAAATCCAAACAGGAAGTGGGAATCTGAGGTTGGACGATTCTCAACCCAGCCCCTATTGAATACACACTGGGATATTGGTTATGTTGCACTTCCTAAGGCTTCCACTAGATGTCAACCGTCTTTAGAAACTTGAATGAGGCTTCTTCTGTGATGTGGGGCCGGATGGGAGCTGTTTGAGTCAGTGGTCTGGCAGAGAGCCAGATCCTGGTCATGCCCATTTCACATGATAGCGACCTGCGTTCCATGGCTTTCTACAGACAAAGGAATTCTCCGGTTGGAATGTTATTGAAGATTTATGATAACAACATCCTAAAGATTGATTCTATACTTAGTTTGACAAGTTTCTTCAACCTGTAATATAACTTTTTTAAGTTTTCGTCCGACGTTCAGCTGGACCTGCACGAACATTTTGGATTTGTATACTAAAACCCCTAAAAAAAGTAGCAACTTGGAAATAAATAATGGACATTATCGAACAAATCAAACATTTATTGTGGAACTAGGATTCCTGGGAGTGCATTCTGATGAAGATCATCAAAGGTAAGGGAATATTTTATAATGTTATTTCTGATTTCTGTTGACTCCAACATGGCGGATAATTTTTTTTAAATTTGGAGAGCCGTCTCAGATTATTGCATGGTGTGCTTTTTCCGTAAAGCTTAATTCCATGTTTAACACTTATATTTATCAACATTTATAATGAGTATTTCTGTAAACTGATGAGGCTCTCTGCAAAATCACCGGATGTTTTTGGAACTAGTGAACCAAACGCGCCAATGTATACTGATATTTTTTAATATAAATAGGAACTTTATCAAACAAAACATACATGTATTGTGTAACATGAAATCCTATGAGTGTCATCTGATGAAGATCATCAAAGGTTAGCGATGAATTTTTATCTCTATTTGTGCATTTTGTGACTCCTCCCTTTGGCTGGAAAAATGGCTGGGTTTTTCTGTGAGTTGGTGGTGACCTGCTTTTGCTGTAAAGCCTATTTGAAATTAACAACAAGATTACCTTTAAAACGATACAGGTATATCCCCTATTCTCTATTCTCTATCATCTACCCCTCATGCCCTATCTATCAATTACCCTTTATCACCTGTCCTCTATCCCCTAACCTCTATGCCCTATTCTCTATACTCTATCCCCTATCCTCAGATTACCTTTAAAACGATATAGGTATATCCCCTATTCTCTATTCTCTATCATCTACCCCTCATGCCCTATCTATCACTTACCCTTTATCACCTGTCCTCTATCCCCTAACCTCTATGCCCTATTCTCTATACTCTATCCCCTATCCTCAATTCTCTATACTCTATCCTCTATCTATATAGGTTATGTATGTTTGAAGAATTTTAACTATGAGATTGCTGTTGTTTTGAATTTGGCGCCCTGCACTTTCACTGTTAAGTCGATCCCGTTAAGATTTCAGCCCTAAGATGTTTTAAATACAAAGCAAGTGAGGTAGATAATATAAAAAAGTGAAATAAACAATAAAAATTAACAGTAAACATCACACATACAGAAGTTTCAAAACAATAAAGACATTACAAATGTCATATTATATATATATACAGTGTTTTAACAATGAACAAATGGTTAAAGTACACAAGGAAAAATAAATAAGCATTAATATGGGTTGTATTTACAATGGTGTGTGTTCTTCACTGGTTGCCCTTTTCTCGTGGCAACAGGTCACAAATCTTGCTGCTGTGATGGCACACTGTGGTAGTTCACCCAGTAGATATGGGAGTTTATCAAAATTGGGTTTGTTTTCAAATTCTTTGTGGATCTGTGTAATCTGAGGGAAATATGTCTCTCTAATATGGTCATACATTGGGCAGGAGGTTAGGAAGTGCAGCTCAGTTTCCACCTCATTTTGTGGGCAATGAGCACATAGCCTGTCTTCTCTTGAGAGCCATGTCTGCCTACGGCGGCCTTACTCAATAGCAAGGCTATGCTCACTGAGTCTGTACATAGTCAAAGCTTTCCTTAAGTTTGGGTCAGTCACAGTGGTCAGGTATTCTGCCGCTGTGTACTCTCTGTTTAGGGCCAAATAGCATTCTAGTTTGCACAGTTTTTTGGTAATTTTTTCCAATGTGTCAAGTAATTATCTTTTTGTTTTCTCATGATTTGGTTGGGTCTAATTGTGCTGCTGTCCTGGGACTCTGTAGGGTGTGTTTTTGTTTGTGAACAGAGTCCCAGGACCAGCTTGCTTAGGGGACTCTTCTCCAGGTTCATCTCTCTGTAGGGTGTGTTGGTGTTTGTGAACAGAGCCCCAGGACCAGCTTGCTTAGGGGACTCTCTCCAGGTTCATCTCTCTGTAGGTGATGGCTTTGTTATGGAAGGTTTGGGAAACTCTCTCTATCTCTCCCTCCCTGTCTCTCTCTCTCCCTCCCTCCCTCTCTCCCTCCCTCCCTGTCTCTCTCTCTCCCTCCCTCTCTCTCTCTCTCTCTCCCTCCCTCCCTCTCTCCCTCCCTCCCTGTCTCTCTCTCTCCCTCCCTCTCTCTCTCTCTCCCTCCCTGTCTCTCTCTCTCTCTGTCTCTCTCTCTCTCTCTCTCTCCCTCCCTGTCTCTCTCTCTCTCTATCTCTCCCTCCCTCTCTCTCCCTCCCTGTCTCTCTCTCTCTCTCTCTCTCTCCCTCCCTCTCTCTCTCCCTCCCTGTCTCTCTCTCTCTCTGCTGTGTCAGATTTCAACTCTACTTACCCTCCACACTTCCTCATTTCTCTGTCCCTCTGTCACTAATATTTATCAGGTTCCCTGTGAGTCTCCAGTGTCTAGGATGTATCTCTAGGATGTCTGTCTCTGAATGTCTGTGTGTGTGTCTCTGTCTGTGTCTTTGTCTGTGTCTTTGTCTATGTTGATGTGTGTGTGTCTGTGTGTGTTTGTCTGTGTGTGTGTCTGTGTGTCTGTCTGTGTGTGTGTCTGTCTGTGTGTCTGTCTGTGTGTCTGTCTGTGTGTTTGTCTGTCTGTCTGTGTGTGTGTCTGTGTGCCTGTCTGTGTGTCTGTCTGGTATTGTGATGTCACTATGGTGTGTTGTGTGTAGATTGACAAGGAAATACACGTGTAATCTGTTTCAGAGTAAGGCTGTAACGTAACAAAATGTGGAAAAAGGGAGAAAGTTATCATGATTATTGGCATCAATCCATTTGGCATTTGTTTTGGGAACTCTGGGCTCCAGAAACACCTCTAACCAAACAACCGTCTATTGGTGCATGGTGTATACTTGAATTAAAGGGCCATGTCTTAGATTTTTCCCAAAACCTCAAAAGTGGTGTCCTGATGTGGTTTAGGAATTGTTGTGGACTTAAAACATCCAAATGGTGTGGTTTTTCTTTAAAACTATTTTATGTTAAAGATTTTGAAAGCGAAAACCTGAAAAAACAATAATCTGAAACCTGAAAAAACAAAACAGAGAAAGAGTAATTTGGCATAAAAGAAAACAGATTTTATAGGGCCCTAACTATTTAGAAAACAAATATTTCACAAATGACTTTGTAATTACAATGACAGGTATTTACAAGGTTATATATTAATGTGTTAGTTTTTATAATGAACTAGAGTCTTTCCAGGGTTATATATTAATGTGTTAGTTTTTATAATGAACTAGAGTCTTTACAGGGTTATATATTAGTTTCTAGAGCACAACATGCATTTCAGAAGTAGATTGAACTCATACAGGTACAACAGAGGCTGAATCTCAACTTATAATTACAAATATCAATTTGATAGTGCTCCTAAAATGTGATGTTGTGCTCCTAACTTTTATAAGTTGGGAGCACCAGTGCTACTGATGTAAAATGTTAATTTAGAGCCATGGATGTAGAGAGTATGTGTGTATGCGTTCCATTCAGTCCATATCTATTCCAGTGTTTTTAAAAAATGAGCTCAATTAAACATTTACCTGATGGATCATTTGATGAATTAATACAAGCACTTCTTCCACTAGGAGTCATTCCGTTGTTGGAGCTAACCCAAAACAAACAGATAATTCCACTGAAGTTCATCCTACAGGAGACAATGGGATATCTGACTCGAACAGGACACCACTTGCAGAGAGAACAAATATTGCAGAATGTGAGTTGTAAATCCAAAGAGTGTGAGATGAGCCAATCTGATAAGATAGTTGCAGGGTTTCTCTCCTACCCTGCGGCAAACAGAGCACGCAATCTAAGGAGCGATCAGAGACATCACGAATCAGCAAAGTTCACCATCATCTTCCTCTCTCTAAGACATCTTCATCACATCTCCATGTTGAGGAGAGCGTGTTTGGTGGCAGGCATATCAAAGTTCACCGTCATCTTCCTCTCTCTAAGACATCTTCATCACATCTCCATGTTGAGGAGAGCGTGATTGGTGGCAGGCATATCAAAGTTCACCGTCATCTTCCTCTCTGTAAGACATCTTCATCACATCTCCATGTTGAGGAGAGCGTGTTTGGTGGCAGGCATATCAAAGTTCACCGTCATCTTCCTCTCTCTAAGACATCTTCATCACATCTCCATGTTGAGGAGAGCGTGTTTGGTGGCAGGCATATCAAAGTCACACAAATGACCTTTTCTTTACTCATTTTTTATTTGAGATGTTTGAGATATTTTATTTATCTTAGTAACTAGAATCCTGAATGTTAGAATGTTAGAATGTTACCATGTTAGCATGTTAGAATGTTAGCATGTTAGAATGTTAGAATGTTAGCATGTTAGCATGTTAGAATGTTAGAATGTTAGAATGTTCGCATGTTAGCATGTTAGAATGTTAGCATGTTAGAATGTTAGCATGTTAGAATGTTAGCATGTTAGAATGTTAGCTCATTTTTGCCAGCAGCGACTAGGGCTTTCCCCTTTCAGGAATATTTTTTTTAACCCCTATCAAGCCACAAGGTGACAGCTAACGTTTTAAAGTGTTTAGGCGTATTTTGTATCACTGGTTAATATAAGATAATAATATGAGATTGGCTAGCTAGCTCGTTCCAGTTACTTTTCTCATCATGAACGAACGAGGGAGAGTAGCTACCTTGTGAATGGTTATGTGAAATGAAAAATATTTTCTTTCAATATCGACACAACTTTGATTCATGATCTACGCATTTACAGTTTGGATCACACAGACCAACAACACCACCACGTTGGGCCTAGACTGCGAGGGACCGCGCCGCTGACGATCCAATCTGCACCCATCGTACACAACAAACAGGACTGGCATATGGTGCCAGCCTCACTGTCAACTAGACAGAATCCATCAGCCTCACTGTCGACTAGACAGAATCCATCAGCCTCACTGTCGACTAGACAGAATCCATCAGCCTCACTGTAGACTAGACAGAATCCATCAGCCTCACTGTAGACTAGACAGAATCCATCAGCCTCACTGTCAACTAGACAGAATCCATCAGCCTCACTGTCAACTAGACAGAATCCATCAGCCTCACTGTCAACTAGACAGAATACATCAGCCTCACTATAGACTAGACAGAATACATCAGCCTCACTATAGACTAGACAGAATACATCAGCCTCACTGTAGACTAGAGAGAATACATCAGCCTCACTATAGACTAGAGAGAATACATCAGCCTCACTGTAGACTAGACAGAATACATCAGCCTCACTATAGACTAGACAGAATACATCAGCCTCACTATAGACTAGACAGAATACATCAGCCTCACTGTCAACTAGACAGAATCCATCAGCCTCACTGTCGACTAGACAGAATACATCAGCCTCACTGTCAACTAGACAGAATCCATCAGCCTCACTGTCAACTAGACAGAATCCATCAGCCTCACTGTCAACTAGACAGAATTCATCAGCCTCAATGTCGACTAGACAGAATCCATCAGCCTCACTGTCAACTAGACAGAATCCATCAGCCTCACTGTCGACTAGACAGAATACATCAGCCTCACTGTCAACTAGACAGAATCCATCAGCCTCACTGTCAACTAGACAGAATCCATCAGCCTCACTGTCAACTAGACAGAATCCATCAGCCTCACTGTCAACTAGACAGAATACATCAGCCTCACTGTCAACTAGACAGAATACATCAGCCTCACTGTCAACTAGACAGAATCCATCAGCCTCACTGTCAACTAGACAGAATACATCAGCCTCACTATAGACTAGACAGAATCCATCAGCCTCACTGTCAACTAGACAGAATCCATCAGCCTCACTGTCAACTAGACAGAATACATCAGCCTCACTATAGACTAGACAGAATACATCAGCCTCACTGTCAACTAGACAGAATACATCAGCCTCACTATAGACTAGACAGAATACATCAGCCTCACTATAGACTAGACAGAATACATCAGCCTCACTATAGACTAGACAGAATACATCAGCCTCACTGTAGACTAGAGAGAATACATCAGCCTCACTGTAGACTAGACAGAATACATCAGCCTCACTATAGACTAGACAGAATACATCAGCCTCACTGTCAACTAGTCAGAATCCATCAGCCTCACTGTCAACTAGATAGAATCCATCAGCCTCACCGTCGACTAGACAGAATTCATCAGCCTCACTGTAGACTAGACAGAATCCATCAGCCTCACTGTCGACTAGACAGAATCCATCAGCCTCACTGTCAACTAGACAGAATCCATCAGCCTCACTGTCGACTAGACAGAATACATCAGCCTCACTGTCGACTAGACAGAATCCATCAGCCTCACTGTCGACTAGACAGAATACATCAGCCTCACTGTCAACTAGACAGAATCCATCAGCCTCACTGTCAACTAGACAGAATACATCAGCCTCACTGTCAACTAGACAGAATACATCAGCCTCACTATAGACTAGACAGAATACATCAGCCTCACTATAGACTAGACAGAATACATCAGCCTCACTGTAGACTAGAGAGAATACATCAGCCTCACTATAGACTAGAGAGAATACATCAGCCTCACTGTAGACTAGACAGAATACATCAGCCTCACTATAGACTAGACAGAATACATCAGCCTCACTGTCAACTAGTCAGAATCCATCAGCCTCACTGTCAACTAGACAGAATCCATCAGCCTCACCGTCGACTAGACAGAATTCATCAGCCTCACTATAGACTAGACAGAATACATCAGCCTCACTGTAGACTAGACAGAATACATCAGCCTCACTATAGACTAGACAGAATACATCAGCCTCACTATAGACTAGACAGAATACATCAGCCTCACTATAGACTAGACAGAATACATCAGCCTCACTGTAGACTAGAGAGAATACATCAGCCTCACTATAGACTAGAGAGAATACATCAGCCTCACTGTAGACTAGACAGAATACATCAGCCTCACTATAGACTAGACAGAATACATCAGCCTCACTGTCAACTAGTCAGAATCCATCAGCCTCACTGTCAACTAGACAGAATCCATCAGCCTCACCGTCGACTAGACAGAATTCATCAGCCTCACTGTAGACTAGACAGAATCCATCAGCCTCACTGTCGACTAGACAGAATCCATCAGCCTCACTGTCGACTAGACAGAATACATCAGCCTCACTATAGACTAGACAGAATCCATCAGCCTCACTGTCAACTAGACAGAATCCATCAGCCTCACTGTAGACTAGACAGAATCCATCAGCCTCACTGTCAACTAGACAGAATACATCAGCCTCACTGTCAACTAGTCAGAATCCATCAGCCTCACTGTCAACTAGACAGAATCCATCAGCCTCACTGTCGACTAGACAGAATCCATCAGCCTCACTGTCGACTAGACAGAATCCATCAGCCTCACTGTCGACTAGACAGAATACATCAGCCTCACTGTCAACTAGACAGAATCCATCAGCCTCACTGTCAACTAGACAGAATACATCAGCCTCACTGTCAACTAGACAGAATACATCAGCCTCACTGTCAACTAGACAGAATCCATCAGCCTCACTGTCAACTAGACAGAATCCATCAGCCTCACTGTCAACTAGACAGAATACATCAGCCTCACTGTCAACTAGACAGAATACATCAGCCTCACTATAGACTAGACAGAATCCATCAGCCTCACTGTCAACTAGACAGAATCCATCAGCCTCACTGTCAACTAGACAGAATACATCAGCCTCACTATAGACTAGACAGAATCCATCAGCCTCACTGTCAACTAGACAGAATACATCAGCCTCACTGTCAACTAGACAGAATACATCAGCCTCACTATAGACTAGACAGAATACATCAGCCTCACTATAGACTAGACAGAATACATCAGCCTCACTATAGACTAGACAGAATACATCAGCCTCACTGTAGACTAGAGAGAATACATCAGCCTCACTGTAGACTAGACAGAATACATCAGCCTCACTATAGACTAGACAGAATACATCAGCCTCACTGTCAACTAGTCAGAATCCATCAGCCTCACTGTCAACTAGACAGAATCCATCAGCCTCACCGTCGACTAGACAGAATTCATCAGCCTCACTGTAGACTAGACAGAATCCATCAGCCTCACTGTCGACTAGACAGAATCCATCAGCCTCACTGTCAACTAGACAGAATCCATCAGCCTCACTGTCGACTAGACAGAATACATCAGCCTCACTGTCGACTAGACAGAATCCATCAGCCTCACTGTCGACTAGACAGAATACATCAGCCTCACTGTCAACTAGACAGAATCCATCAGCCTCACTGTCAACTAGAGAGAATACATCAGCCTCACTGTCAACTAGACAGAATACATCAGCCTCACTATAGACTAGACAGAATACATCAGCCTCACTATAGACTAGACAGAATACATCAGCCTCACTGTAGACTAGAGAGAATACATCAGCCTCACTATAGACTAGAGAGAATACATCAGCCTCACTGTAGACTAGACAGAATACATCAGCCTCACTATAGACTAGACAGAATACATCAGCCTCACTGTCAACTAGTCAGAATCCATCAGCCTCACTGTCAACTAGACAGAATCCATCAGCCTCACCGTCGACTAGACAGAATTCATCAGCCTCACTATAGACTAGACAGAATACATCAGCCTCACTGTAGACTAGACAGAATACATCAGCCTCACTATAGACTAGACAGAATACATCAGCCTCACTATAGACTAGACAGAATACATCAGCCTCACTATAGACTAGACAGAATACATCAGCCTCACTGTAGACTAGAGAGAATACATCAGCCTCACTATAGACTAGAGAGAATACATCAGCCTCACTGTAGACTAGACAGAATACATCAGCCTCACTATAGACTATCAGAATACATCAGCCTCACTGTCAACTAGTCAGAATCCATCAGCCTCACTGTCAACTAGACAGAATCCATCAGCCTCACTGTCGACTAGACAGAATTCATCAGCCTCACTGTAGACTAGACAGAATCCATCAGCCTCACTGTCGACTAGACAGAATCCATCAGCCTCACTGTCGACTAGACAGAATCCATCAGCCTCACTGTCAACTAGACAGAATACTTCAGCCTCACTGTCAACTAGACAGAATCCATCAGCCTCACTATAGACTAGACAGAATACATCAGCCTCACTGTCAACTAGACAGAATACATCAGCCTCACTGTCAACTAGACAGAATACTTCAGTCTCACTGTCAACTAGACAGAATACATCAGCCTCACTGTAGACTAGACAGAATACATCAGCCTCACTATAGACTAGACAGAATACATCAGCCTCACTATAGACTAGACAGAATACATCAGCCTCACTATAGACTAGACAGAATACATCAGTCTCACTATAGACTAGACAGAATACATCAGCCTCACTGTCAACTAGTCAGAATACATCAGCCTCACTGTAGACTAGAGAGAATACATCAGCCTCACTATAGACTAGAGAGAATACATCAGCCTCACTGTAGACTAGACAGAATACATCAGTCTCACTATAGACTAGACAGAATACATCAGCCTCACTGTCAACTAGTCAGAATCCATCAGCCTCACTGTCAACTAGACAGAATACATCAGCCTCACCGTCGACTAGACAGAATTCATCAGCCTCACTATAGACTAGACAGAATACATCAGCCTCACTATAGACTAGACAGAATACATCAGCCTCACTGTCAACTAGAGAGAATACATCAGCCTCACTGTCAACTAGACAGAATACATCAGCCTCACTATAGACTACAGAGAATACATCAGCCTCACTATAGACTAGACAGAATACATCAGCCTCACTATAGACTAGACAGAATACATCAGCCTCACTATAGACTAGACAGAATACATCAGCCTCACTATAGACTAGACAGAATACATCAGCCTCACTATAGACTAGACAGAATACATCAGCCTCACTATAGACTAGACAGAATACATCAGCCTCACTATAGACTAGACAGAATACATCAGCCTCACTATAGACTACAGAGAATACATCAGCCTCACTATAGAGTAGACAGAATACATCAGCCTCACTATAGACTAGACAGAATACATCAGCCTCACTATAGACTAGACAGAATACATCAGCCTCACTATAGACTAGAGAGAACACATCAGCCTCACTATAGACTAGACAGAATACATCAGCCTCACTATAGACTAGACAGAATACATCAGCCTCACTATAGACTACAGAGAATACATCAGCCTCACTATAGACTACAGAGAATACATCAGCCTCACTATAGACTAGAGAGAATACATCAGCCTCACTGTAGACTAGACAGAATACATCAGCCTCACTATAGACTAGACAGAATACATCAGCCTCACTGTCAACTAGTCAGAATCCATCAGCCTCACTGTCAGACTAGACAGAATCCATCAGCGACTAGACAGAATTCATCAGCCTCACTGTAGACTAGACAGAATCCATCAGCCTCACTGTCGACTAGACAGAATCCATCAGCCTCACTGTAGACTAGACAGAATACATCAGCCTCACTGTCGACTAGACAGAATACATCAGCCTCACTGTCGACTAGACAGAATCCATCAGCCTCACTGTCGACTAGACAGAATACATCAGCCTCACTGTCAACTAGACAGAATCCATCAGCCTCACTGTCAACTAGAGAGAATACATCAGCCTCACTGTCAACTAGACAGAATACATCAGCCTCACTGTCAACTAGACAGAATACTTCAGTCTCACTGTCAACTAGACAGAATACATCAGCCTCACTGTAGACTAGACAGAATACATCAGCCTCACTATAGACTAGACAGAATACATCAGCCTCACTGTAGACTAGACAGAATACATCAGCCTCACTATAGACTAGACAGAATACATCAGCCTCACTATAGACTAGACAGAATACATCAGCCTCACTATAGACTAGACAGAATACATCAGCCTCACTGTAGACTAGAGAGAATACATCAGCCTCACTATAGACTAGAGAGAATACATCAGCCTCACTGTAGACTAGACAGAATACATCAGCCTCACTATAGACTAGACAGAATACATCAGCCTCACTGTCAACTAGTCAGAATCCATCAGCCTCACTGTCAACTAGACAGAATCCATCAGCCTCACCGTCGTCTAGACAGAATTCATCAGCCTCACTGTAGACTAGACAGAATCCATCAGCCTCACTGTCGACTAGACAGAATCCATCAGCCTCACTGTAGACTAGACAGAATCCATCAGCCTCACTGTCGACTAGACAGAATACATCAGCCTCACTGTCGACTAGACAGAATCCATCAGCCTCACTGTCGACTAGACAGAATACATCAGCCTCACTGTCAACTAGACAGAATCCATCAGCCTCACTGTCAACTAGAGAGAATACATCAGCCTCACTGTCAACTAGACAGAATACATCAGCCTCACTATAGACTAGACAGAATACATCAGCCTCACTATAGACTAGACAGAATACATCAGCCTCACTGTAGACTAGAGAGAATACATCAGCCTCACTATAGACTAGACAGAATACATCAGCCTCACTGTAGACTAGACAGAATACATCAGTCTCACTATAGACTAGACAGAATACATCAGCCTCACTGTCAACTAGTCAGAATCCATCAGCCTCACTGTCAACTAGACAGAATACATCAGCCTCACTGTCGACTAGACAGAATACATCAGCCTCACTATAGACTAGACAGAATACATCAGCCTCACTATAGACTAGACAGAATACATCAGCCTCACTGTCAACTAGAGAGAATACATCAGCCTCACTGTCAACTAGACAGAATACATCAGCCTCACTATAGACTACAGAGAATACATCAGCCTCACTATAGACTAGACAGAATACATCAGCCTCACTATAGACTAGACAGAATACATCAGCCTCACTATAGACTACACAGAATACATCAGCCTCACTATAGACTAGACAGAATACATCAGCCTCACTATAGACTAGACAGAATACATCAGCCTCACTATAGACTAGACAGAATACATCAGCCTCACTATAGACTAGACAGAATACATCAGCCTCACTATAGACTAGAGAGAACACATCAGCCTCACTATAGACTAGACAGAATACATCAGCCTCACTATAGACTAGACAGAATACATCAGCCTCACTATAGACTACAGAGAATACATCAGCCTCACTATAGACTAGACAGAATACATCAGCCTCACTATAGACTAGAGAGAATACATCAGCCTCACTCCTCACTGTCAACTAGACAGAATGCTAGATTACATGGTGCAATTGCATCTCCATGGTAATGCCAGGGTATTGTCCGCAAGCTAGATACATAATGCTAGATTACATGGTGCAATAGCATACTAGCACACACAGTCAGATGGCTCAATCCTCTTAATGCCAGGGTAATATCGTTAGCCAGAAGCTGCCCTGTTCAGTGAGCCAGATGAGGCTTTGTGGCAAAGTGAAGCAACCAACTGCCCATTCCTATGTTACTCTGGGTATGTCGTCCTCAGCTTCTCCCGTATTGGAATCATGTTTATCACACTGTAGAGTGACACAATAAAGATGTACAGTGTATCAACTACTGTTGAATCAAACACACTTTAATAAAGGGACACTTTGACGTTTTGGAAATGAAGCCCTTTATCTACTGACCCAGAGTCAGATGAGGTCCTTTATCTACTGACCCAGAGTCAGATGAGGTCCTTTATCTACTGACCCAGAGTTAGATGAGGTCCTTTATCTACTGACCCAGAGTCAGAGTCTGACCCAGAGTTAGATGAGGTCCTTTATCTTTCTTGTTCAGCAGATAAAGGGCCTCATCTGACTCTGGGTCAGTAGATAATGGGCTTCATCTGACTCTGGGTCAGTAGATAAAGGACCTCATCTGACTCTGGGTCAGTAGATAAAGGACCTCATCTGACTCTGGGTCAGTAGATAAAGGAACTCATCTGACTCTGGGTCAATAGATAAAGGATCTCTGACTCTGGGTCAGTAGATAAAGGATCTCTGACTCTGGGTAAGTAGATAAAGGGCCTCATCTGACTCTGGGTCAGTAGATAAAGGGCCTCATTTGACTCTGGGTCAGTAGATAAAGGACCTCATCTGACTCTGGGTCAGTAGATAAAGGACCTCATCTGACTCTGAGTCAGTAGATAAAGGACCTCATCTGACTCTGGGTCAGTAGATAAAGGACCTCATCTGACTCTGGGTCAGTAGATAAAGGACTTCATCTGACTCTGGGTCAGTAGATAAAGGACCTCATCTGACTCTGGGTCAGTAGATAAAGGAACTCTGACTCTGGGTCAGTAGATAAAGGACCTCATCTGACTCTGAGTCAGTAGATAAAGGACCTCATCTGACTCTGAGTCAGTAGATAAAGGACCTCATCTGACTCTGGGTCAGTAGATAAAGGACCTCATCTGACTCTGGGTCAGTAGATAAAGGACCTCATCTGACTCTGGGTCAGTAGATAAAGGACCTCATCTGACTCTGGGTCAGTAGATAAAGGACCTCATCTGACTCTGAGTCAGTAGATAAAGGACCTCATCTGACTCTGGGTCAGTAGATAAAGGACCTCATCTGACTCTGGAGTCAGTAGATAAAGGGCCTCATCTGACTCTGGGTCAGTAGATAAAGGACCTCATCTGACTCTGGGTCAGTAGATAAAGGGCCTCATCTGACTCTGGGTCAGTAGATAAAGGCCTCATCTGACTCTGGGTCAGTAGATAAGGGACCTCATCTAACTCTGGGTCAGTAGATAAAGGGCCTCATCTGACTCTGGGTCAGTAGATAAAGGACCTCATCTGACTCTGAGTCAGTAGATAAAGGACCTCATCTGACTCTGGGTCAGTAGATAAAGGACCTCATCTGACTCTGGGTCAGTAGATAAAGGGAATCCTTGCCAAAATCCCGAGATATATCCCTTTAACAGAAACCACTGGATCATAAAAACGGTGATGTTTTCTTCCAGCCATTAGAGGATCATTGTTTAACTCTCACCACACCAGAATGTGGTGGTTTCATCAAGACTACAAGCGATCATAAACAACGTACTGTATATTTATCCACTTGTTGAATCAGACAGACTTCGGAGGGAGAAACCACTGGACTGAACAGAACAGTGACTGTTCATGTCAGCTGTAAGTCGAATCTGACCGTGCTCCAATCCTTCTTTATTTCCCACAGCTCTCAGGACCACAGAATGGTCGGATCTAGAGCAGCGTTGGCTCGCAGTTTGGTTTAATGTGTGTCTATAAAGGAGAGGAAATACACACACATATAGACACATACACACACACACATCCTTCACTGTCATAGAGTGGTGCCACTGACTGACCATAAAACAAACAAACAAGTTGTGGGTGTCTGAGTTTGACTGGTGTGTGTGTGTGTGTGTGTGTGTGTGTGTGTGTGTGTGTGTGTGTGTGTGTGTGTGTGTGTGTGTGTGTGTGTGTGTGTGTGTGTGTGTGTGTGTGTATAGCTATCAATAATATATATTAGATAAGTAGTACCAAACTCGTAACTGAACAGTTTCTCCTTTCCCTGACAACACACTCCTCCCCCACCTTCCTCATCCTCATCCTCACCTCCCCACCACACTGTTTCTGTCTCCACGTCCTCACCTTCCTCATCCTCACCTCCTAACCACACTGCTTCTGTCTCCACCTTCCTCATCCTCATCCTCACCTCCCCACCACACTGTTTCTGTCTCCACCTCCTCACCTTCCTCATCCTCACCTCCTAACCACACTGCTTCTGTCTCCACCTTCCTCATCCTCATCCTCACCTCCCCACCACACTGTTTCTGTCTCCACCTCCTCACCTTCCTCATCCTCACCTCCCCACCACACTGCTTCTGTCTCCACCTCCTCACCTTCCTCATCCTCACCTCCCACCACACTGTTTCTGTCTCCACCTTCCTCATCCTCATCCTCACCTCCCCACCACACTGTTTCTGTCTCCACCTCACCTTCCTCATCCTCATTCCTCCCCACCACACTGTTTCCTCACCTCCTCAACCACACTGCTTCTGTCTTCCTCATCCTCACCTCCTCACACTGCTTCCTCATCCTCACCTCATCCCACCTCCCACCACACTGCTTCTGTCTCCACCTCCTCACCTTCCTCATCTCCTCATCCTCACCTCATCCTCACCTCCTCACCACACTGCTTCTGTCTCCACCTCCTCCATCTTCCTCATCCTCACCTCCCCACCACACTGCTTCTGTCTCCACCTCCTCCACCTTCCTCATCCTCACCTCCCCACCACACTGTTTCTGTCTCCACGTCCTCACCTTCCTCATCCTCACTCCTCACACTGCTTCCTCCACCTTCCTCATCCTCATCCTCACCTCCCCACCACACTGTTTCTGTCTCCACCTCCTCACCTTCCTCATCCTCACCTCCCACCACACTGCTTCTGTCTCCACCTTCCCACCTCCTCACCTCCCCACCACACCTCTCCACCTCCTCACCTTCCTCATCCTCACCTCCCCACCACACTGCTTCTGTCTCCACCTCCCACCACACTGTTTCTCCACCTTCCCTCCTCATCCTCACCTCCCCACCACACTGCTTCTGTCTCCACCTCCTCACCTTCCTCATCCTCATCCTCACCTCCCCACCACACTGTTTCTGTCTCCACCTCCTCCACCTTCCTCATCCTCACCACACTGCTTCTGTCTCCACCTTCCTCATCCTCACCTCCTCACCACACCTTCTGTCTCCACCTCCTCACCTTCCTCATCCTCACCTCCCACACTGCTTCTGTCTCCACCTCCTCTACCTTCCTCATCTCCTAACCACACTGCTTCTGTCTCCACCTTCCTCATCCTCACCTCCTCACCACACTGCTTCTGTCTCCACCTCCTCCATCTTCCTCATCCTCACCTCCCCACCACACTGCTTCTGTCTCCACCTCCTCCACCTTCCTCATCCTCACCTCCTAACCACACTGCTTCTGTCTCCACCTCCTCCACCTTCCTCATCCTCACCACACTGCTTCTGTCTCCACCTTCCTCATCCTCACCTCCCCACCACACTGCTTCTGTCTCCACCTCCTCCATCTTCCTCATCCTCACCTCCCCACCACACTGCTTCTGTCTCCACCTCCTCCACCTTCCTCATCCTCACCACACTGCTTCTGTCTCCACCTTCCTCATCCTCACCTCCCCACCACACTGCTTCTGTCTCCACCTCCTCTGCCACCTTCCTCATCCTCACCTCCCCACCACATTACAATAATAATAGTAATAGTAATACAAAAAAATAATCATATTAAAAATGTAAAAAATAAAAATAAAATAAAAAGAATAATAACAACAACAACAACAATAATAATAATAATGGTAATAATAACAATAACAATAATAATAATAATAATAATAATAATAATAACATTAAATAATAACCATAATGCTAATAATAACAACAATAATAATTATAAGGATAATAATAACAACAATAATAATTATAATGCTAATAATAACAACAATAATAATAATAATGATAACAACAGCAATAATAATATTGATAATAATAACATTAATAATAATATGAATAATAATAATAACAATAATAATAATATGAATAATAATAATAATACTATTAATAATAATAACAGCAACAATAATAATAATAACATCAATAATAATAATGAATAATAATAATAATAATACTATTAATAATAATAACAGCAGCAATAATAATAATAACATTAATAATAATAATATGAATAATAATAATAATAACAATAATAATATGAATATGAATAATAATAATAATACTATTAATAATAATAACAGTAACACTAATAATAATAATATGAATAATAATAATAATAATACTAATAATAATAATAACAGCAACAATAATAGTAGCAACAATAATAATAATAGTTAGCACCAAACAGAAGATTGTAGAGGTGGCTAACTTCCCCAATGTCCATGGTGCTGTGAGTGGGACCCATGTGGCTATGAAGGTCAGTGACAATGACAAGCTTCTGTCAAAACATGTCTCCATAAGTAGAGTTTACACACCACCAAAATCTGTTATTTCCGTAGGCATAAGTATCTGATCTAGTCTTACCGTTTCTCCTGATAGGGTCCACGTGAAGAGGAGGACATCTATGTTAATGGAGAGGAATTCTACTTTCATCAGTGTCCAAGTAGTCTGCAATGCCACACTAGCATTCACACATGATGTTACCGAACGGCCCGGGAGCACACATGACTCCTTCATTAGATCAAATTCAGTCCAAGTTTTTAGGAAGGTCACATTCCTGATGGATGGCTATTAGGTGAAGAAATCAGAAATCACTGACCTTTCCTTTACCTGTTACCTGTTACCTGTTACCTGATACCTGTTACCTGTTACCTGATACCTGTTACCTGATACCTGTTACCTGTTACCTGATACCTGTTACCTGTTACCTGATACCTGTTACCTCATACCTGTTACCTGTTAATATTTACCTGATACCTGTTACCTGTTACCTGTTACCTGTTACCTGATACCTGTTACCTGTTACCTGTTACCTGTTACCTGTTACCTGTTACCTGATACCTGATACCTGTTACCTGTTAATATTTACCTGATACCTGATACCTGTTACCTGATACCTGTTAATTTTTACCTGATACCTGTTACCTGTTACCTGTTATCTGTTACCTGATACCTGTTACCTGTTACATGTTACCTGATACCTGTTAATATTTACCTGATACCTGATACCTGTTAATATTTACCTGATACCTGATACCTGTTACCTGTTACATGATACCTGATACCTGTTAATATTTACCTGATACCTGATACCTGTTACCTGTTACCTGATACCTGTTACCTGTTACCTGTTACCTGATACCTGATCATTTTTTCCTGATACCTGATACCTGATACCTGATACCTGTTACCTGTTACCTGATACCTGTTCATTTTTACCTGATACCTGATACCTGTTACCTGATACCTGATACCTGTTACCTGATACCTGTTACCTGTTACCTGATACCTGATACCTGTTAATTTTTACCTGATACCTGTTACCTTTTACCTGTGGAAGGTTTTTGTGGTCCACAGCAGACTTAAAATAGTGTTGCTTCTGATGATAGCAATTTACTACTCTGTATGTTTGGAGTTTAAGGTGATAGTGACCTGTTACCAGAAACACATGGCTCATGACACCAAGTGGAGAGATCTACAACCACGCTCAGATGAAAATGAGGTGTTTAGTAGAGAGATCTACCAACCACGCTCAGATGAAAATGAGGTGTTTAGTATCTGTCTGTCCTAAAATCCAGATTCTGACCTGATCACCTGATACCTTATATACAGCCCAGAAAAAACATCCAAGATCGTCCCCTCAGCTCGTCCCCTCAGCTGTTCAGATCGTCCCCTTACCTGATAGCTCTCACCTCAGCCTCCCCTCAGCTCGTCCCCTCAGCTTCACCTCAGATCACCTCAGCTGTTAGCTCGTCCCCTCAGCTTCCCCTGATACCTCAGCTCGTACCTCAGATCGTACAGCTGTCCCCTCAGCTCGTCCCTCAGCTCGTCCCCTCAGCTTACCTCAGCTTACCTCAGATGATACCTCAGATCGTCACCTCAGCTTGTCACCTCAGATCGTAACCTCAGATCGTACCTCAGATCGTCACCTCCTGTCCCCTCAGATCGTCACCTCAGCTCGTCCCCTCAGATCGTCACCTCAGATCTGTCCCCTCACCTGTCCCCTCAGCTCGTACCCCTCAGATGTTACCTGATACCTCAGATTAACCTCAGCTCGTCCCCTCAGCTCGTCCCCTCAGATCACCTCAGCTCGTCCCCTCAGATCGTCACCTCAGATCGTCACCTCAGATCGTCACCTCAGCTCGTCCCCTCAGCTTCCCCTCAGATTCACCTCAGATACCTGTCACCTCAGCTCGTCCCCTCAGATCGTCATCAGCTCGTCACCTCAGATCGTCACCTCAGATCGTCCCCTCAGCTCGTACCCCTCAGCTCGTCCCCTCAGCTCGTCCCCTCAGATACCCCTCAGATCGTAACCTCAGATCCTGATCAGCTCGTCCCCTCAGATCGTCCCCTCAGATCGTCACCTCAGCTCGTCCCCTCAGCTCGTCACCTCAGCTCGTCCCCTCAGATCGTCACCTCAGCTCGTCCCCTCAGCTCGTCCCCTCAGCTCGTCCCCTCAGCTCGTCCCCTCAGATCGTAACCTCAGATCGTCACCTCAGCTCGTCCCCTCAGCTCGTCCCCTCAGATCGTCACCTCAGCTCGTCCCCTCAGATCGTCACCTCAGATCGTCACCTCAGATCGTCACCTCAGCTCGTCCCCTCAGCTCGTCCCCTCAGATCGTGACTCAGCTCGTCCCCTCAGATCGTCACCTCAGATCGTCACCTCAGCTCGTCCCCTCAGCTAGTCCACTCAGATCGTCCCCTCAGATCGTCACCTCAGATCGTAACCTCAGCTCGTCACCTCAGATCGTCCCTCAGCTCGTCCCCTCAGATCGTCCCCTCAGATCGTCCCCTCAGATCGTCACCTCAGATCGTCACCTCAGCTCGTCCCCTCAGCTCGTCCCTTCAGATCGTCACCTCAGCTCGTCCCCTCAGCTCGTCCCCTCAGCTCGTCCCTCAGATCGTAACCTCAGATCGTCACCTCAGCTCGTCCCCTCAGCTCGTCCCCTCAGATCGTCACCTCAGCTCGTCCCCTCAGATCGTCACCTCAGATCGTCACCTCAGATCGTCACCTCAGCTCGTCCCCTCAGCTCGTCCCCACAGCTCGTCCCCTCAGATCGTCACCTCAGATCGTCCCCTCAGCTCGTCCCCTCAGCTAGTCCCCTCAGCTAGTCCCCTCAGATCGTCCCCTCAGATCGTCACCTCAGATCGTCACCTCAGCTCGTCCCCTCAGCTAGTCCCCTCAGCTAGTCCCCTCAGATCGTCCCCTCAGATCGTCACCTCAGATCGTCACCTCAGATCGTAACCTCAGCTCGTCACCTCAGATCGTCACCTCAGATCGTCCCCTCAGCTCGTCCCCTCAGATCGTCCCCTCAGATCGTCACCTCAGATCGTCACCTCAGCTCGTCCCTCAGCTCGTCCCCTCAGCTCGTCCCCTCAGATCGTCACCTCAGCTCGTCCCCTCAGCTCGTCCCCTCAGATCGTAACCTCAGATCGTCACCTCAGCTCGTCACCTCAGCTCGTGACCTCAGATCGTAACCTCAGATCGTCACCTCAGATCGTCACCTCAGCTCGTCCCCTCAGATCGTCACCTCAGCTCGTCCCCTCAGATCGTCACCTCAGATCGTCCCCTCAGCTCGTCCCCTCAGCTCGTCCCCTCAGATCGTCACCTCAGCTCGTCCCCTCAGATCGTAACCTCAGATCGTCACCTCAGCTCGTCCCCTCAGCTCGTCCCCTCAGATCGTCACCTCAGCTCGTCCCCTCAGATCGTCACCTCAGATCGTCACCTCAGATCGTCACCTCAGCTCGTCACCTCAGATCGTCACCTCAGATCGTCCCCTCAGCTCGTCCCCTCAGATCGTCCCCTCAGATCGTCACCTCAGATCGTCCCTCAGCTCGTCCCCTCAGCTCGTCCCCTCAGATCGTCACCTCAGCTCGTCCCCTCAGCTCGTCCCCTCAGATCGTAACCTCAGATCGTCACCTCAGCTCGTCACCTCAGCTCGTGACCTCAGATCGTAACCTCAGATCGTCACCTCAGATCGTCACCTCAGCTCGTCCCCTCAGATCGTCACCTCAGCTCGTCCCCTCAGATCGTCACCTCAGATCGTCCCCTCAGCTCGTCCCCTCAGCTCGTCCCCTCAGATCGTCACCTCAGCTCGTCCCCTCAGATCGTAACCTCAGATCGTCACCTCAGCTCGTCCCCTCAGCTCGTCCCCTCAGATCGTCACCTCAGCTCGTCCCCTCAGATCGTCACCTCAGATCGTCACCTCAGATCGTCACCTCAGCTCGTCCCCTCAGCTCGTCCCCTCAGATCGTCACCTCAGATCGTCACCTCAGCTCGTCCCCTCAGATCGTCACCTCAGCTCGTCCCCTCAGATCGTCACCTCAGATCGTCCCCTCAGCTCGTCCCCTCAGCTCGTCCCCTCAGCTCGTCCCCTCAGATCGTCCCCTCAGATCGTAACCTCAGATCGTCACCTCAGCTCGTCCCCTCAGATCGTCCCCTCAGATCGTCACCTCAGCTCGTCCCCTCAGCTCGTCACCTCAGCTCGTCCCCTCAGATCGTCACCTCAGCTCGTCCCCTCAGCTCGTCCCCTCAGCTCGTCCCCTCAGCTCGTCCCCTCAGATCGTAACCTCAGATCGTCACCTCAGCTCGTCCCCTCAGATCGTCACCTCAGCTCGTCACCTCAGATCGTCACCTCAGATCGTCACCTCAGCTCGTCACCTCAGCTCGTCCCCTCAGCTCGTCCCCTCAGATCGTCACCTCAGCTCGTCCCCTCAGATCGTCACCTCAGATCGTCACCTCAGCTCGTCCCCTCAGATCGTCACCTCAGATCGTAACCTCAGCTCGTCCCCTCAGATCGTAACCTCAGCTCGTCACCTCAGATCACCTCAGTCACCTCAGCTCGTCCCCTCAGCTCGTCCCCTCAGATCGTCCCCTCAGATCGTCACCTCAGATCGTCCCCTCAGATCGTCCCCTCAGCTCGTCCCCTCAGATCGTCACCTCAGCTCGTCCCCTCAGATCGTCACCTCAGCTCGTCCCCTCAGATCGTAACCTCAGATCGTCACCTCAGCTCGTCCCCTCAGCTCGTCCCCTCAGCTCGTCCCCTCAGATCGTCACCTCAGATCGTCACCTCAGCTCGTCCCCTCAGATCGTCACCTCAGATCGTCACCTCAGATCGTCACCTCAGCTCGTCCCCTCAGCTCGTCCCCTCAGATCGTCACCTCGTCCCCTCAGATCGTCACCTCAGATCGTCACCTCAGCTCGTCACCTCAGCTAGTCCCTCAGATCGTCCCCTCAGATCGTCACCTCAGATCGTCACCTCAGATCGTAACCTCAGCTCGTCACCTCAGATCGTCACCTCAGATCGTCCCCTCAGCTCGTCCCCTCAGATCGTCCCCTCAGATCGTCACCTCAGATCGTCACCTCAGCTCGTCCCCTCAGCTCGTCCCCTCAGATCGTCACCTCAGCTCGTCCCCTCAGCTCGTCCCCTCAGATCGTAACCTCAGATCGTCACCTCAGCTCGTCCCCTCAGATCGTCACCTCAGATCGTCACCTCAGCTCGTCCCCTCAGCTCGTCACCTCAGCTCGTCCCCTCAGATCGTCCCCTCAGATCGTCACCTCAGCTCGTCACCTCAGCTCGTCCCTCAGATCGTCCCCTCAGATCGTCACCTCAGATCGTCACCTCAGATCGTCACCTCAGATCGTCACCTCAGATCGTCACCTCAGCTCGTCCCCTCAGCTCGTCCCTCAGCTCGTCCCCTCAGATCGTCACCTCAGATCGTCACCTCAGCTCGTCCCCTCAGCTAGTCCCCTCAGCTAGTCCCCTCAGATCGTCCCCTCAGATCGTCACCTCAGATCGTCACCTCAGATCGTAACCTCAGCTCGTCACCTCAGATCGTCACCTCAGATCGTCCCTCAGCTCGTCCCCTCAGATCGTCCCCTCAGATCGTCACCTCAGATCGTCACCTCAGCTCGTCCCTCAGCTCGTCCCTCAGCTCGTCCCCTCAGATCGTCACCTCAGCTCGTCCCCTCAGCTCGTCCCCTCAGATCGTAACCTCAGATCGTCACCTCAGCTCGTCACCTCAGCTCGTGACCTCAGATCGTAACCTCAGATCGTCACCTCAGATCGTCACCTCAGCTCGTCCCCTCAGATCGTCACCTCAGCTCGTCCCCTCAGATCGTCCACCTCAGATCGTCCCTCAGCTCGTCCCCTCAGCTCGTCCCCTCAGATCGTCACCTCAGCTCGTCCCCTCAGATCGTAACCTCAGATCGTCACCTCAGCTCGTCCCCTCAGCTCGTCCCCTCAGATCGTCACCTCAGCTCGTCCCCTCAGATCGTCACCTCAGATCGTCACCTCAGATCGTAACCTCAGCTCGTCACCTCAGATCGTCCCTCAGATCGTCCCCTCAGCTCGTCCCCTCAGATCGTCCCCTCAGATCGTCACCTCAGATCGTCACCTCAGCTCGTCCCCTCAGCTCGTCCCCTCAGATCGTCACCTCAGCTCGTCCCCTCAGCTCGTCCCCTCAGATCGTAACCTCAGATCGTCACCTCAGCTCGTCACCTCAGCTCGTGACCTCAGATCGTAACCTCAGATCGTCACCTCAGATCGTCACCTCAGCTCGTCCCCTCAGATCGTCACCTCAGCTCGTCCCCTCAGATCGTCACCTCAGATCGTCCCCTCAGCTCGTCCCCTCAGCTCGTCCCCTCAGATCGTCACCTCAGCTCGTCCCCTCAGATCGTAACCTCAGATCGTCACCTCAGCTCGTCCCTCAGCTCGTCCCCTCAGATCGTCACCTCAGCTCGTCCCCTCAGATCGTCACCTCAGATCGTCACCTCAGATCGTCACCTCAGCTCGTCCCCTCAGCTCGTCCCCTCAGATCGTCACCTCAGATCGTCACCTCAGCTCGTCCCCTCAGATCGTCACCTCAGCTCGTCCCCTCAGATCGTCACCTCAGATCGTCCCCTCAGCTCGTCCCCTCAGCTCGTCCCCTCAGCTCGTCCCCTCAGATCGTCCCCTCAGATCGTAACCTCAGATCGTCACCTCAGCTCGTCCCCTCAGATCGTCCCCTCAGATCGTCACCTCAGCTCGTCCCCTCAGCTCGTCACCTCAGCTCGTCCCCTCAGATCGTCACCTCAGCTCGTCCCCTCAGCTCGTCCCCTCAGCTCGTCCCCTCAGCTCGTCCCCTCAGATCGTAACCTCAGATCGTCACCTCAGCTCGTCCCCTCAGATCGTCACCTCAGCTCGTCACCTCAGATCGTCACCTCAGATCGTCACCTCAGCTCGTCACCTCAGCTCGTCCCCTCAGCTCGTCCCCTCAGATCGTCACCTCAGCTCGTCCCCTCAGATCGTCACCTCAGATCGTCACCTCAGCTCGTCCCCTCAGATCGTCACCTCAGATCGTAACCTCAGCTCGTCACCTCAGATCGTAACCTCAGCTCGTCACCTCAGATCGTCACCTCAGATCGTCCCCTCAGCTCGTCCCTCAGATCGTCCCCTCAGATCGTCACCTCAGATCGTCACCTCAGATCGTCCCCTCAGCTCGTCCCCTCAGATCGTCACCTCAGCTCGTCCCCTCAGATCGTCACCTCAGCTCGTCCCCTCAGATCGTAACCTCAGATCGTCACCTCAGCTCGTCCCCTCAGCTCGTCCCCTCAGCTCGTCCCCTCAGATCGTCACCTCAGATCGTCACCTCAGCTCGTCCCCTCAGATCGTCACCTCAGATCGTCACCTCAGATCGTCACCTCAGCTCGTCCCCTCAGCTCGTCCCCTCAGATCGTCACCTCAGCTCGTCCCTCAGATCGTCACCTCAGATCGTCACCTCAGCTCGTCACCTCAGCTAGTCCACTCAGATCGTCCCCTCAGATCGTCACCTCAGATCGTCACCTCAGATCGTAACCTCAGCTCGTCACCTCAGATCGTCACCTCAGATCGCCCTCAGCTCGTCCCCTCAGATCGTCCCCTCAGATCGTCACCTCAGATCGTCACCTCAGCTCGTCCCCTCAGCTCGTCCCCTCAGATCGTCACCTCAGCTCGTCCCCTCAGCTCGTCCCCTCAGATCGTAACCTCAGATCGTCACCTCAGCTCGTCCCCTCAGATCGTCACCTCAGATCGTCACCTCAGCTCGTCCCCTCAGCTCGTCACCTCAGCTCGTCCCCTCAGATCGTCCCCTCAGATCGTCACCTCAGCTCGTCCCCTCGGATCGTAACCTCGGATCGTCACCTTGGATCGTCACCTCGGATCGTCACCTCAGATCGTCACCTCAGATCGTCACCTCAGATCGTAACCTCAGATCGTCACCTCAGCTCGTCACCTCAGATCGTCACCTCAGCTCGTCCCCTCAGATCGTCACCTCAGATCGTAACCTCAGCATGTATCTTGCACAACATCTGCATACAAAGCAAGATGCCACACCCCCAATATACCTGACATCTTCTCCAGCGTGGTTCCTTACACCGCTGGTAGATGCTGGCCTACATGCAAGAAATGACCTCGTAAGGAGGATACTTACACGACAAAAAGGAGGTCTGTATGATATCAAACAAGATTTAATCTTGAAGATTGAAGATTTAATCTTCAAGTCTTCTTCGATTCATTATGGCAAACTTCTCCTTCTGCAGGGTTAATCTCTACCTCTCCACCTTCAACTGCACCTCCTGCAGGGTTAATCTCTACCTCTCCACCTTCAACTGCACCTCCTGCAGGGTTAATCTCTACCTCTCCACCTTCAACTGCACCTCCTGCACCCTGTGCAGGGCTGTGTCCTCCCCCAGGACCTCTGAATCGCACAAAACAATACTTACGAAAAAACGTACGAATCTTCCTGAGAGAAAAAAATAAGAAATTCACAAGATAGTTCGTAAGTGCAATTCCTCAAAATTTTCTTAGAAATTCATTGTTTTCTTAAGAACTTGGTAAATATCTTTCTTAAGAACATGGTAAATATCTTTCTTAATAACTTGGTCAATATCTTCTCATGTGGCATTGAAAATTAGTGACCTGCTTGAAACCAATGCGTAAGCCTATGTGACTGTTATTTTTCATACATTATATCCATCTGACTAGATATATCGAAAGCACAAAAATGGATAACCAAGGAAAGAGCAGTAAAAACTTAAGGAAACAAGAGCTTGAAGTGAAGTAAGTTCAATTTCTCAACAATATCTTAAGATTTTATGATTTTCTTGCAAACTTCTGAAATATCGTCTTACAAATCCTCTTAAGATGTTTGTTGCTCGGCAACTGTTTTAGCAAGCTATCTAGCTAGCAATGGCAATCGTGTCAGCATATTTCCAACTTAAATTACTGTTCTAAAACATGCTCTTGGGTTTAAAATAATCAATACCAAAACATTCAGATTAAGTTTGTGAATGAATTAAACGTGTTCAATTGATTTTCATGAGTTTTATTCTCTCACTGGAGAAACATAAGAAACATAAGAACATTTCAGAGAAGCTTATTGAGGAATAGAAACTTTGTTTAACTTTCTAATTAAATCTATAGTTAAGGGGAAAAAATGGCAGTTAAGAAGACTTTTCTTCTTAAGAAGGTTTTTAAATCTGGTTCCTGTTCTCCGTCTGACCCCCAGAGTTTGGTTCCCTGGTGCTCGGTTTAGGAACTGATTGCCTGTAAAATCCATATATTCAATTATTAATTAAATTAATTATTAATAATATTCACCTTTTCATGAAGTAGATTTTATTGAATGCCACACATTCTATTTCAATCTATTCTAACCAAACCTGCATTACCAGTTCATACCAGTGGGTGTCACTATGCTCTAGCTAGTCGAAAAAGACTGACGCCATGATGGCTGCCTGTCTCTGTACTTGTGGAATTTCTGGTTTGTGCTAGAATACAGAAATGCTCTCTTTCTGCATTAGCCATCCATCTTTTATGGTTGGAGTAATGTGTTCATATTGTCTGTGTAGACTGCTCTGTGGCGGAATTTGTATTTTAAATGTATTTTAAATTGTATAATTTTTTTTGCCACAAACATTTGTGAATAATCACCAGCAGTAGAGATAAAACAATACGACAACATTACTGGACTGACAAACTGTCTGACAAACCTTTTCAGGAGCTAACAATCTAGCTATCTATCTAGGCTACTCTAAAGCTAACGACCTAGCTATCTAGCTAGGCTACTCTAAAGCTAACAATCTAGCTATCTAGCTAGGCGACTCTAAAGCTAACGACCTAGCTATCTAGCTAGGCTACTCTAAAGCTAACAATCTAGCTAGGCTACTCTAAAGCTAACAATCTAGCTATCTAGCTAGGCTACTCTAAAGCTAACGACCTAGCTATCTAGCTAGGCTACTCTAAAGCTAACAATCTAGCTAGGCTACTCTAAAGCTAACAATCTAGCTATCTAGCTAGGCTACTCTAAAGCTAACGACCTAGCTATCTAGCTAGGCTACTCTAAAGCTAACAATCTAGCTAGGCTACTCTAAAGCTAACAACCTAGCTATCTAGCTAGGCTACTCTAAAGCTAACAACATAGCTATCTAGCTAGGCTACTCTAAAGCTAACAACATAGCTATCTAGCTAGGCTACTTTAAAGCTAGTAGTTCTGTTAGCTACAGTAGCTATAGATTCGATAATTCTAGCTAGTTTTAGAGGACTACTAAACTACTTTTATTAACTGCTTTTATTACTAACACATAACCTTGTTTACCACTCACAAGGCAGGCAAAGTCTGATAACACAGCCACAAAGTCAGGTTCCCCAGAAGGGAGAGGAGCATTAGAGAAGAAAGAAACCAAGAGCAGAGTTCAGACAACGAGGGTCATGACTAGAGCTATTGTCATTCCAACGCATTGTAGCTCATCTTACAAAAGCTGTATCCCATCTAATCAAAATCAACAGAGTGCAATAACTTTTTTTTTTTTCACCTTTATTTAACCAGGAAGGAGAGTTGACAACAAGTTCTCATTTACAACTGCGACCTGGTGAACATAAAGCATAGCAGTTCGACACAAACAACAACACAGAGTTACACATGGAATAAACAAAACATACAGTCAATAATACAGTAGAAAAATAAGTCTATATACAATGTGAGCAAATGAGGTGAGATAAGGGAGGTAAAGGCAAAAAAAAGGCCATGGTGGCGAAGTAAATACAATATAGCAAGTAAAACACTGGAATGGTAGATTTGCAGTGGAAGAATGTGCAAAGTAGAAATAAAAATAATGGGGTGCAAAGGAGCAAAATAAATAAATAAATACTGTAGGGGAGAGGTAGTTGTTTGGGCTTGTTTGAGAGGCATGGTTGATAAGGATCTGAAGGCTGTAGCTAGGAGACCACTGTGACTGACAAGTGAATCCACCTGTGCGGAACCAGGGTTGTATTTAGGAGGAGTGTAATTGGCTGAAATTGGGTTGTATATCAACTAAAAGAACCGTCTGCTTTCCTTTCCAACGCATTTTTCTATGACATGAACTCATGAATATGTAAAAGGTAAATGCGTTCGGTCAATCTACAATGAAAGTGATTTGGCGATGCCACACCAGATTAAAAAGTACTGACAGTACTTACACATCACATCAGAAAGAGAGACAGAGAGACACAGATAGAGACAGAGAGAGAGACAGAGAGACACAGATAGAGACAGAGAGAGAGACAGAGAGACACAGATAGAGACATAGAGAGACAGAGAGACACAGAGAGAGACAGAGAGAGACAGAGAGAGACAGAGACAGAGAGACAGAGAGAGACAGAGAGAGAGAGAGAGAGACAGAGAGAGACAGAGAGACAGAGAGAGACAGAGACAGAGAGAGACAGAGAGACAGAGAGAGACAGAGACAGAGAGACAGAGAGAGACAGAGAGACAGAGAGAGACAGAGAGAGACAGAGAGACACAGATAGACAGAGAGACACAGAGAGACACAGAGAGACTGTGAGAGACACATGGCTGGGGAGGCACAGTAGATAGAGACAGAGAGAGATAGAGAGACACAGAGAGACACAGAGAGACACAGAGAGACAGAGACACAGAGACACAGAGACACAGAGAGACAGAGAGACAGAGACACAGAGAGACAGAGAGACACAGAAAGACAGAGAGACAAGAAGAGACACAGAGACATAGAGAGACAGTGAGAGACACACATGGCTGGGGAGGCACAGTAGTGCAAAGAAACAGACAGCGATGTGTAACTGATACCAGGTGAACCAGCCAACCAGCCATTCAGCCAACCAGCCAACCAGCCAATCAGCCAGTCAGCCAGCCAGCCAACCAGCCAGTTATGAGATACTGCACAAGGCCAGGTGTATAGTAGGTGTGTTTGAGTGTTTACCCATGCATGTGTGTGTGTCCCGCTGTGCTGTGACTGAAGTCATTGTGTGTGTTCAGGTAAAGGTGACTGAAGTCCTTGTGTGTGTTCAGGTAAAGGTGACTGAAGTCATTGTGTGTGTTCAGGTAAAGGTGACTGAAGTCCTTGTGTGTGTTCAGGTAAAGGTGACTGAAGTCCTTGTGTGTGTTCAGGTAAAGGTGACTGAAGTCCTTGTGTGTGTTCAGGTAAAGGTGAATAGCTTCCCATTCATCTCCAGGATGTTTCACTCCTCTAAATGCTTTACGACCGAACTGCCTACAATAGAAACATGACTTTACTGAATGGTTTGAGCTGCCAGCAGGCTCAGGGAACAAGCCCTCTCTTTGTTCGGCATAATGAAGCTCTGTTTATAATACATTTCATATGTCCTGTACATTACACTGACCCTTCAACCAGACAGGACTGGGCAGAGGTGCTGTCCAGAATGGCACCCTATAGGCCCTGGTCTAAAGTAGTGCACTATATAGGGGATAGGGTGCCATAGGTCCTGGTCTAAAGTAGTGCACTGTATAGGGAATAGGGTGCCATAGGGCCCTGGTCTAAAGTAGTGCACTATATAGGGAATAGGGTGCCATAGGGCCCTGGTCTAAAGTAGTGCACTATATAGGGGATAGGGCTCTGGTCTAAAGTAGTGCACTATATAGGGAACAGGGTACCATTTGGAACGCAGGCTTTGTATTCTGACAGGTCCAGCAGCGCCCTGTGGTCGATGAAGATAAAACATCTCATCATTTATCTCACTGTGTTAGATGATCTGGTCAAACAGACAGGTAAAGCAGGAACACAGACAGGTTGCTGCAGCAGGATCACAGACAGGTAAAGCAGGAACACAGACAGATGCAGCAGGAACACAGACAGGTTGCTACAGCAGGAACACAGACAGGTTGCTACAGCAGGAACACAGACAGGTTGCTGCAGCAGGAACACAGACAGGTTGCTAACAGCAGGAACATGGACAGGTGAGTCTACAGCAGGAACACAGACAGGTTGCTGCAGCAGGAACACAGGCACGTTTCAACAGCAGGAACACAGACAGGTAAAGCAGGAACACAGACAGGTAAAGCAGGAACACAGACAGGTTGCTACAGCAGGAACACAGACAGGTAAAGCATGAACACAGAAAGGTGAGTCAGCAGGAACACAGACAGGTTGCTATCAGCAGGAACACAGACAGGTTGCTGCAGCAGGAAACAGGCACGTTTCAACAGCAGGAACACAGACAGGTAAAGCAGGAACACAGACAGGACCCCAAATGGAAAGGAACACAGACCAGGTTGTTGTACAGCAGGAACACAGACAGGTAAACAGGAACACAGACAGGTAAAGCAGGAACACAGACAGGTTGTACATCTAGGAACACAGACAGGACAGCAGGAACACAGACAGGTTGCTACAGCAGGAACACAGACAGGTAAAGCAGGAACACAGACAGGTTGCTACAGCAGGAACACAGACAGGTAAAGCAGGAACACAGACAGGTTGCTACAGCAGGAACACAGACAGGTAAAGCAGGAACACAGACAGGTTGCTACAGCAGGAACACAGACAGGTAAAGCAGGAACACAGACCGGTTGCTACAGAAGGAACGAAGTCTGGAATCTCAAAGTGGAAATTAGAATCTTCAGAAACCTTTTTAAAACCTTAAGTTCAACCAGACAGACTGGTCGTGTTATATTCAGTGGTGGATCAATCAGACAGACAGACAGTGTTATATTCAGAGTGGTGGATCAATCAGACAGACAGTGTTATATTCAGAGTGGTGGATCAATCAGACAGACAGACAGTGTTATATTCAGAGTGGTGGATCAATCAGACAGACAGTGTTATAATCAAATAATCACCACAATGACTCATTGGGACGAATTCTGAGACACAATGAGTTTTCCTTGACCACCGCCTTGACCTGACTAAAAGGGGAACACCCAATAACAGACAGTATCATGTCTAATATAAGCAAGAAGACCTCTCTCCTGACCTGTTGCAGAGATAACTCTATGGGTCAGCACTGAACTATGGGTCAGGGGTCAGAGTCTGTGGCACTATGGGTCAGGGGTCAGAGTCTGTGGCACTATGGGTCAGGGGTCAGAGGTCAGAGTCTGTGGCACTATTATGGGTCAGGGGTCAGAGTCTGTGACACTATGGGTCAGGGGTCAGAGTCTGTGGCACCATGGGTCAGAGGTCAGAGTCTGTGGCACTATGGGTCAGGGGTCAGAGTCTGTGTCACTATGGGTCAGGGGTCAGAGTCTGTGGTACTATGGGTCAGGGGGTCAGAGTCTGTGGCACTATGGGTCAGGGGTCAGAGTCTGTGGCACTATGGGTCAGGGGTCAGAGTCTGAGGCACTATGGGTCAGGGGTCAGAATCTGTGGCATTATGGGTCAGGGGTCAGCGTCTGTGGCACTATGGGTCAGGGGTCAGAGTCTGTGGCACTATGGGTCAGGGGTCAGAGTCTGTGGCACTATGGGTCAGGGGTCAGAATCTGTGGCACTATGGGTCAGGGGTCAGAGTCTGTGGCACTATGGGTCAGGGGTCAGAGTCTGTGGCACTATGGGCCAGGGGTCAGAGGTCAGAATCTGTGGCACTATGGATCAGGGATCAGAGGTCAGAGTCAGTGGCACTATGGGTCAGGGGTCAGGAGTCAGAGTCAGTGGCACTATGGGTCAGGGGACAGAGTCAGTGGCTTCCAAGCAGACCCCACTCAGCAGCTTGTTATCAGCCTACGATCATGACTCCCTTCCCTTTACCTCAACTCTCACCCTGGGAATCTCATAATGGCTCTCTATTCCCTATATAGTGCACTACTTTTGACCAAGGACCCACGGGACCCAAAGTAGTGCACTATACTCCAGACTAGTTAATTCAAATATATTTAAAAAGTAATTAAAAACCCTCCTGTTTACTGTCTCTATACTTCATAATGATTTATATACCAAACCCTCCTGTTTACTGTCTCTATACTTTATAATGATTTATATACCAAACCCTCCTGATAACTACAGATCTACTTTATATAACAATATGATCACTTCTTCTCTGCTCTGTAAGGCCGAGGCAGAGTCAAGGCCGGGCCGAGGCAGAGTCAAGACCGGGCCGAGGCAGAGTCAAGGCCGGGCCGAGGCAGAGTCAAGGCCGGGCCGAGGCAGAGTCAAGACCGGGCCGAGGCAGAGTCAAGGCCGGGCCGAGGCAGAGTCAAGGCCGGGCCGAGGCAGAGTCAAGGCCGGGCCGAGGCAGAGTCAAGGCCGGGCCGAGGCAGAGTCAAGGCCGGGCCGAGGCAGAGTCAAGACCGGGCCGAGGCAGAGTCAAGGCCGGGCCGAGGCAGAGTCAAGGCCGGGCCGAGGCAGAGTCAAGGCCGGGCCGATGCCGAGTCAAGGCCGGGCCGAGGCAGAGTCAAGGCCGGGCCGATGCCGAGTCAAGGCCGGGCCGAGGCAGAGTCAAGGCCGGGCCGAGGCAGAGTCAAGGCCCGGCTGAGGCAAAGACAAGCCCCCCTGCTGGGAAAGAAACGGGTCAAGGTCCAAACATTACCTTCTAAGTTGAATTTGATCAAAACAGACTTTAAACCAAAGGGGCCATAAAACCCTCTTCTTGTGAGGGGAGTTATTTTACAGTCAGGTTACTGATCAACTTGTTAAGGTTGCATCCCAAATGCCATCCTATTCCCTGTACAGAGCCTCATTGGGCCCTGGTCAAATGTAGTGCCCTATATAGGGGGTAGGGTGACATTTTGGACTTGGGAATGGTTAAGATCCTGAAGTCCGTGGCTGTAGGGCTGTAGGTTGTCCCTGCCCAGGCCATAGAGATTAGGCCTGCATGCTGTTGGGTTGTTGGGCTGTAGGCTGTAGGGCTGTAGGTTATCGGGCTGTAGGGTGTAGGGCTGTAGGTTGTTGGACTGTAGGTAGTAGAGCTGTAGGTTATCGGGCTGTAGGCTGTAGTTTTGTTGGGCTGTATGGCTGTTGGGCTGTAGGCTGTAGGGCTGTAGGGCTTTTGGGCTGTAGGAGTGTAGGGCTGAAGACTAGGGCTGTAGGGGTGTAGGAGTGTAGGGCTGTAGGGCTGTTGGGTTTTTGGGCTGAGGGCTGTAGGGCTGTAGGGCTGTAGGGGTGGAGGGCGGAAGTCTGTAGGGCTGTAGGGCTGTAGGGGTGTAGGGCTGTAGGGCTGTTGGGTTTTTGGGCTGTAGGGCTGTAGGGCTGTAGGGGTGTAGGAGTGTAGGGCTGTAGGGCTGTAGGGTTTTTGGGCTGTAGGTCTAGAGGGCTGAAGACTGTAGGGGTGGAGGGCTGTAGGAGTGTTGGGCTGAAGACTGTAGGGCTGAAGACTGTAGAAGTGGAGGACTGAAGACTGTAGGAATGTAGGGCTGTAGGGCTGAAGACTGTAGGGCTGTAGTGCTGAAGACTGTAGGGCTGTAGGGCTGAAGACTGTAGGGCTGTAGGACTGTAGGGCTGAAGACTGTAGGGCTGTAGGACTGTAGGGCTGAAGACTGTAGGGCTGTAGAGCTGTAGGACTGTAGGGCTGAAGACTGTAGGGCTGTAGGGCTGTAGGGCTGAAGACTGTAGGGCTGAAGACTGTAGGGCTGTAGGGCTGAAGACTGTAGGACTGTAGGGCTGTAGGACTGTAGGGCTGAAGACTGTAGGGCTGTAGGGCTGAAGACTGTAGGACTGTAGGGCTGAAGACTGTAGGGCTGTAGGGCTGAAGACTGTAGGACTGTAGGGCTGAAGAATGTAGGACTGTAGGGCTGAAGACTGTAGGGGTGTAGGGCTGTAGGACTGTAGGGCTGTAGACTGTAGGGCTGTAGGGCTGTAGGACTGTAGGGCTGAAGACTGTAGGGCTGTAGGGCTGTAGGACTGTAGGGCTGAAGACTGTAGGGCTGTAGGGCTGTAGGACTGTAGGGCTGAAGACTGTAGGGCTGTAGGGCTGTAGGACTGTAGGGCTGAAGACTGTAGGGCTGTAGGGCTGAAGACTGTAGGGCTGAAGACTGTAGGAGTGTAGGGCTGAAGACTGTAGGGCTGAAGACTGTAGGGCTGAAGACTGTAGGGCTGTAGGGCTGTAGGTTTGAAGACTGTAGGGCTGTAGGGCTGAAGACTGTAGGACTGTAGGGCTGAAGACTGTAGGACTGTAGGGCTGAAGACTGTAGGACTGTAGGGCTGTAAGGCTGTAGGGCTGAAGACTGTAGGGCTGAAGACTGTAGGGCTGTAGGGCTGAAGACTATAGGGCTGTAGGGCTGAAGACTGTAGGGCTGAAGACTGTAGGGCTGTAGGGCTGTAGGGCTGAAGACTGTAGGGCTGTAGGGCTGTAGTTCCTCACGGTTCCGTTTTAGGACCACTATTGTTTTCACTATATATTTTACCTCTTGGGGATGTTATTCGAAAACATAATGTTAACTTTCACTGCTATGTGGATGACACATAGCTGTCCATTTCAATGAAACATGGTGAAGCCCCAAAATTGCCCTCGCTAGAAGCATGTGTTTCGGACATAAGGAGGCGGATGGCTGCAAACTTTCTACTATTAAACTCGGACGAAACAGAGATGCTTGTTCTAGGTCCCAAGAAACAAAGAGATCTTCTGTTGAATCTGACAATTAATCTTAATGGTTGTACAGTCATCTCAAATAAAACTGTGAAGGACCTCGGCGTTACTCTGGACCCTGATCTCTCTTTTGACGAACATATCAAGACTGTTTCAAGGACAGCTTTTTTCCATCTACGTAACATTGCAAAAATCAGAAACATTCTGTCCAAAAATGATGCAGAAAAATTAATCCATTTTGTTGTTACTTCTAGGTTAGACTTCTAGTTTTACCCGGATAAAGCACTAAATAAACTTCAGTTGGTGCTAAATACGGCTGCTAGAATCCTGACTAGAACCCAAAAATGTGATCATATTACTCCAGTGCTAGCCTCCCTACACTGGCTTCCTGTCAAAGCAAGGGCTGATTTCAAGGTTTTACTGCTAACCTACAAAGCATTACATGGGCTTGCTCCTACCTATCTCTCTGATTTGGTCCTGCCGTACATACCTACACGTACGCTACGGTCACAATACACAGGACTCCTAATTGTCCCTAGAATTTCTAAGCAAACAGCTGGAGGCAGGGCTTTCTCCTATAGAGCTCCATTTTTATGGAACGGTCTGCCTACCCATGTGAGAGACGCAAACTCGGTCTCAACCTTTAAGTCTTTCCTGAAGACTCATCTCTTCAGTGGGTCATATGATTGAGTATAGTCTGGCCCAGGAGTGGGAAGGTGAACGGAAAGGCTCTGGAGCAACGAACCGCCCTTGCTGTCTCTGACTGGCCGGTTCCCCTCTTTCCACTGGGATTCTCTGCCTCTAACCCTATTCAGGGGCTGAGTCACTGGCTTACTAGGGCTCTTTCATACCGTCCCTAGGAGGGGTGCGTCACTTGAGTGGGTTGAGTCACTGACGTGATCTTCCTGTCTGGGTTGGCGCCCCCCTTGGGTTGTGCTGTGGCAGAGATCTTTGTGGGCTATACTCGGCCTTGTCTCAGGATGGTAAGTTGGTGGTTGAAGATATCCCTCTAGTGGTGTGGGGGCTGTGCTTTGGACAAGTGGGTGGGGTTACATCCTTCCTGTTTGGCCCTGTCCGGGGGTGTCATCGGATGGGTCCACAGTGTCTCCTGACCCCTCCTGTCTCAGCCTCCAGTATTTATGCTACAGTAGTTTATGTGTCGGGGGGGCTAGGGTCAGTTAGTTATATCTGGAGTACCTCTCCTGTCCCATCCGTTGTCCCGTGTGAATCTTTTCTTTCTCTCGGAGGACCTGAGCCCTAGGACCATGCCCCAGGACTACCTGGCATGATGACTCCTTGCTGTCCTCAGTCCACCTGGTCGTGCTGCTGCTCTAGTTTCAACTGTTCTGCCTGTGATTATTATTATTTGACCATGCTGGTCATTTATGAGCATTTGAACATCTTGGCCCCCTGTCAGAATGTCTAACCAGAGGCCCCCTGTCAGAATGTCTAACCAGAGGCCCCTGTCAGAATGTCTAACCAGAGGCCCCCTGTCAGAATGCTAACCAGAGGCCCCGTGTCATCAATCTCATGACAAATAGGATACGCCTGGAGTCTGGAGTCAGGAGAGAGAAAAATACCAAAGTTCAATTCCAGAGGTTCACATTTGATTGACAGGGCTGCAGTAGTTAATGTCACTGTTTGAGGGGGACTGTTATTATGGGATATATATAGGATGCCAGTACATAGTGGACACATATGGTCTAACTCAGTCACGCTCTGGTTGCAGGGTAGAGCTATATAGCGTGTCGCTAATGACACCCTAGTCCCTATCTAGTGCACCACTTGTAGATGGACATGTATTGGGCCCTGGTCCATTTCCTGTATTGTCAGAACACCCCTCATACAGGACAATGGTTCTAGTGGTGTTGTCGTGTAACCATGTACCGTGTAACTACTCTGAGAGCGGACCTGTGTTTGAACACGGTCTGAGAGAGAGAGAGAGAGAGAGAGAGAGAGAGAGAGAGAGAGAGAGGGAGAGAGAGAGAGAGAGAGAGAGAGAGAGAGAGAGAGAGAGAGAGAGAGAGAGAGAGAGAGAGAGAGAGAGAGAGAGAGAGAGAGAGAGAGAGAGAGAGAGAGAGAAGGAGAGAGAGAGAGAGAGAGAGAGAGAGAGAGAGAGAGAGAGAGAGAGAGAGAGAGAGAGAGAGAGAGAGAGAGACAGACAGACAGAGAGAGAGAGAGGAGAGAGAGAGACAGAGAGAGAGAGAGAGAGAGAGAGAGAGAGACAGAGAGAGAGAGAGAGAGAGGGAGAGAGAGAGAGAGAGAGACAGAGAGAGAGAGAGAGAGAGAGAGAGAGAGACAGAGAGAGAGAGAGAGAGAGAGAGAGAGAGAGAGACAGAGAGAGAGAGAGAGAGAGACAGAGACAGAGAGAGAGAGAGAGAGAGAGAGAGAGAGAGAGAGAGAGAGAGAGAGAGGGAGAGAGAGAGAGAGAGAGAGAGAGAGAGAGAGAGAGAGAGAGAGAGAGAGAGAGACAGAGAGAGACAGAGAGAGAGAGAGAGAGAGAGAGAGAGAGAGAGAGAGAGAGAGAGACAGAGAGAGAGAGAGAGAGAGAGAGAGAGACAGAGAGAGAGAGGAGAGAGAGAGAGAGAGAGACAGAGAGAGAGAGACAGAGAGAGAGAGGGAGAGAGAGAGAGAGACAGAGAGAGAGAGAGAGAGAGAGAGAGAGACAGAGAGAGAGAGAGACAGAGACAGAGAGAGAGACTGAGGGTGAGAGAGACAGAGACAGAGAGAGAGACTGAGGGAGAGAGACAGAGAGAGAGAGAGACAGAGAGAGAGACTGAGGGAGAGAGAGACAGAGAGAGAGACCGAGACAGAGAGAGACATTTGTACATTGTTAGAACACTGTATATATATATAATATGACATTTGTAATGTCTTTACTGTTTTGAAACTTCTGTATGTGTAATGTTTACTGTTAATTTTTGTTGTTTTTCACTTTATATATTCACTTTGTATGTTGTCTACCTCACTTGCTTTGGCAATGTTAACACATGTTTCCCATGCCAATAAAGCCCTTGAATTGAATTGAATTGAATTGAAATTGACAGAGAGAGAGAGACAGAGAGAGAGAGGGAGAGAGAGAGAGAGAGACAGAGAGAGAGAGAGAGAGAGAGAGAGAGACAGAGAGTGAGAGAGACAGATCGAGGTAGTGTCTACATCCGTAGAGTATGACCCTGGCATCTTCCCCAATATTTGGAACCAAGGACTGATCACCCCAATCCACAAAAAGTGGAGACAAATTTGACCCCAATAACTACCGTGGAATATGTGTCAACAGTAACCTTGGGAAAATCCTCTGCATTATTATTAACAGCAGACTCGTACATTTCCTCAATGAAAACAATGTACTGAGCAAATGTCAAATTGGCATTTTACCAAATTACCGTACAACAGACCATGTATTCACCCTGCACACCTAATTGACAATCAAACAAACCAAAACAAAGGCAAAGTCTTCTCATGCTTTGTTGATTTCAAAAAAGCCTTCGACTCAATCTGGCATGAGGGTCTGCTATACAAACTGATGGAAAGCGGTGTTGGGGGTAAAACATACGACATTATAAAATCCATGTACACAAACAACAAGTGTGCGGTTAAAATTGGCAAAAAACACACACATTTCTTCACACAGGGTCGTGGGGTTAGACAGGGATGCAGCTTAAGCCCCACCCTCTTCAACATATATATATCAACGAATTGGCGAGGGCACTAGAAAAGTCTGCAGCACCCGGCCTCCCCTGCTAGAATCCGAAGTCAAATGTCTGCTGTTTGCTGATGATCTGGTGCTTCTGTCACCAACCAAGGAGGGCCTACAGCAGCACCTAGATCTTATGCACAGATTCTGTCAGACCTGGGCCCTGACAGTAAATCTCAGTAAGACCAAAATAATGGTGTTCCAAAAAAGGTCCAGTCACCAGGACCACAAATACAAATTCCATCTAGACACTGTTGCCCTAGAGCACACAAAAAACTATACATACCTTGGCCTAAACATCAGCACCACAGGTAACTTCCACAAAGCTGTGAACGATCTGAGAGACAAGGCAAGAAGGGCATTCTATGCCATCAAAAGAAACATAAATTTCAACATACCAATTAGGATCTGGCTAAAAATACTTGAATCAGTCATAGAGCCCATTGCCCTTTATGGTTGTGAGGTCTGGGGTCCGCTCACCAACCAAGACTTCACAAAATGGGACAAACACCAAATTGAGACTCTGCACGCAGAATTCTGCAAAAATATCCTCCGTGTACAACGTAGAACACCAAATAATGCATGCAGAGCAGAATTAGGCCGATACCCACTAATTATCAAAATCCAGAAAAGAGCTGTTAAATTCTACAACCACCTAAAAGGAAGCGATTCACAAACCTTCCATAACAAAGCCATCACCTACAGAGAGATGAACCTGGAGAAGAGTCCCTAAGCAAGCTGGTCCTGGGGCTCTGTTCACAAACACAAACACACACTACAGAGCCCCAGGACAGCAGCACAATTAGACCCAACCAAATTATGAGAAAACAAAAAGATAACTACTTAACACATTGGAAAGAATTAACAAAAAAACAGAGCAAACTAGAATGCTATTTGGCCCTACACAGAGAGTACACAGCGGCAGAATACCTGACCACTGTGACTGACCCAAAATTAAGGAAAGCCTTGACTATGTACAGACTCAGTGAGCATAGCCTTGCTATTGAGAAAGGCCGCCGTAGGCAGACATGGCTCTCAAGAGAAGACAGGCTATGTGCTCACTGCCCACAAAATGAGGTGGAAACTGAGCTGCACTTCCTAACCTCCTGCCCAATGTATGACCATATTAGAGAGACATATTTCCCTCAGATTACACAGATCCACAAAGAATTTGAAAACAAATCCAATTTTGAAAAACTCCCATATCTACTGGGTGAAATTCCACAGTGTGCCATCACAGCAGCAAGATTTGTGACCTGTTGCCACGAGAAAAGGGCAACCAGTGAAGAACAAACACCATTGTAAATACAACCCATATTTATGCTTATTTATTTTATCTTGTGTCCTTTAGCCATTTGTACATTGTTAGAACACTGTATATATATATAATATGACATTTGTAATGTCTTTACTGTTTTGAAACTTCTGTATGTGTAATGTTTACTGTTAATTTTTGTTGTTTTTCACTTTATATATTCACTTTGTATGTTGTCTACCTCACTTGCTTTGGCAATGTTAACACATGTTTCCCATGCCAATAAAGCCCTTGAATTGAATTGAATTGAATTGAGAGAGAGACAGAGAGAGAGAGAGAGAGAGAGAGAGAGAGACAGAGAGAGAGAGAGAGAGAGAGAGAGAGAGACAGAGAGAGAGAGAGAGAGAGAGAGAGAGACAGAGAGCTCTGGTGTGTTCAATCATTAACACTGTGCAAACAATACATTGCCGTTTCAATGTAACCAAAGGAAGGTACTTACGGTCTGTAATTCTGTCAGCGAGGCTGAGGGGTTGAAGTTCACCCGGTGACTGGCTAGAGTAGAACAACGATCAACGCTAAGAGAAGTCTCTAGAAGCGTGCTGTCTCAGTGACGCACTCCTGCAAGTTAATGCTCTGCAACATTGGTAGAGTACGACCCTACCTCACACAGGAAGTGGAACATCCGTAGAGTACGACCCTACCTCACACAGGAAGTGGAACATCCGTAGAGTATGACCCTACCTCACACAGGAAGAGGAACATCTGTAGAGCACGACACTACCTCACACAGGAAGTGACCCTACCTCACACAGGAAGAGGAACATCAGTAGAGTACGACACTACCTCACACAGGAAGAGGAACATCTGTAGAGCACGACACTACCTCACACAGGAAGAGACCCTACCTCACACAGGAAGTGGAACATCCGTAGAGTATGACCCTACCTCACACAGGAAGAGGAACATCTGTAGAGCACGACACTACCTCACACAGGAAGTGACCCTACCTCACACAGGAAGAGGAACATCTGTAGAGCACGACACTACCTCACACAGGAAGTGACCCTACCTCACACAGGAAGAGGAACATCAGTAGAGTACGACACTACCTCACACAGGAAGTGACCCTACCTCACACAGGAAGAGGAACATCAGTAGAGCACGACACTACCTCACACAGGAAGAGACCCTACCTCACACAGGAAGAGGCGCAGGTCCTAATCCAGGCACTTGTCCTCTCCAGTCTGGACTACTGCTGCCATCGTCTTCTAGACCATGATGCTTCCTTATGGAGCAGAATGGGGACACTCCCCTCCTTACCTTCAGGCTATGTTCAAACCCCTACACCCCAACCTGAGCCCTCCATTCAAACCCCTACACCCCAACCTGAGCCCTCCATTCAAACCCCTACACCCCAACCTGAGCCCTCCATTCAAACCCCTACACCCCAACCTGAGCCCTCCATTCAAACCCCTACACCCCAACCTGAGCCCTCCATTCAAACCCCTACACCCCAACCTGAGCCCTCCATTCAAACCCCTACACCCCAACCTGAGCCCTCCATTCAAACCCCTACACCCCAACCTGAGCCCTCCATTCAAACCCCTACACCCCAACCTGAGCCCTCCATTCAAACCTCTACACCCCTACCTGAGCCCTCCATTCAAGCCCCTACACCCCAACCTGAGCCCTCCATCCCTCTACCTCCAATGTCTTGGTCCTACCACCCACCCCTACACCCCATCCTGAGCCCTCCATCCCTCTACTTCTAATCTCTTGGTCCTACCACCCACCCCTACACCCCAACCTGAGCACTCCATCCCTCTACCTCTAATCTCTTGGTCCTCCCACCCCTACAGCCCAACCTGAGCGCGCCACCTCTCTACCTCTAATCTCTTTGTCCTACCACCCCTACACCCCAACCTGAGCACTCCACCCCTCTACTTCTAATCTCTTGGTCCTACCACCCACCCCTACACCCCAACCTGAGCACTCCATCCCTCTACCTCTAATCTCTTGGTCCTCCCACCCCTACAGCCCAACCTGAGCGCGCCACCTCTCTACCTCTAATCTCTTTGTCCTACCACCCCTACAGGAGGGCAGATCCCGCTCAGTCCAGTCCAAGTTCTTCTCTGTCCTGGCACCCCAATGGTGTGAACCAGCTTCCCCCTGAAGCTAAGACAACAGAGAACCTGCCAGCTTCCCGGAAACATCTGAATGCCTACCTCTTAATTGTTAATATTTATTTTTTAAATAGTTCTCACGTTGGGCTCCTCGCCACTTCTCTTTTCCCACGAGGACTGACTTTGCTGATCAGTACTCTGCTGAGGGAAATTTTTTATTTGATACGATTGTGATATGTTGTTGTGTCACCTAGGTGTCTTAAGATGTAA
>NW_024608067.1:0-5000 GCF_018296145.1 Oncorhynchus tshawytscha
ACGCTACAGACACGGTTAGAGGGATCTACAGACCTTCACGCTACAGACACGGTTAGAGGTAGTCTATAGCCCTTCGTCTATAGCCCTTCACGCTACAGGACACGGTTAGAGGGAGTCTATAGCCTTCCGCTACAGGACACGTTTAGAGGGAGTCTATAGCCTTCACGCTACAGGACACGGTTAGAGGGATTCTATAGACCTTCACGCTACAGGACACGGTTAGAGGGAGTCTATAGCCCTTCACGCTACAGGACACGTTAGAGGAGTCTATAGCCCTTCACGCTACAGATACGGTTTAGGGATTCTATAGCCCTTATGCTGCAGGACACGGTTAGAGGCAGTCTATAGCCCTTGCACGGCTACAGGACAGGTTAGAGGAGTCTATAGCCCTTCACGCTTCTGGGACACGGTTAGAGGGAGTCTATAGGCGCTTCACGCTACATGGACACGGTTAAGAGGAGGTCTATGGCCCTTATCGCTACGAGGACACGGTTGGGGAGTCTATCGCCGCTTATCGCTACAGGACACGGTTAGAGGAACGCTACAGGACACGGTTTAGAGGGAGTCTAATAGCCCTTCACGCTACAGGACACGGTTAGAGGACAGGACACGGTTGAGAGGGAGTCTATAGCCCTTCACGCTGCAGAGCCACGGTTGGGGAGTCTATCAGCCCTTCACGCTACAGAGACACAGTTAGAAGTCTATAGCCCTTCACGCTACAGGACACGGTTAGAGGAGTCTATGGCCCTTATCGCTGAGACACGGTTGGGAGTCTATGGCCCTTCACGCTACAGGACACGGTTAGAGGAGTCTATAGCCCTTCACGCTACAGGACACGGTTGAGGGGGAGTCTATAACCCTTCACGCTACAGGACAGTTAGGAGTCTATAGCCCTTCACGCTACAGGACACGGTTAGAGGAGTCATAACCCTTCACGCTACAGGACACGGTTAGAGGGAGTCTATAACCCTTCACGCTACAGGACACGGTTAGGAGGGAGTCTATAACCCTTCACGCACAGGACACGGTTAGAGAGTCTATAACCCTTCACGCTACAGGACCTTGCGGTTAGGAGTCTATAGCCCTTATCGCTACAGGACACGGTTAGAGAGAGGTCTATAACCCTTCCGCTACAGGACACGGTTAGGGAGTCTATAGCCCTTCACGCTACAGGACACGGTTGGGAGGAGTCTATAGCCCTTCACGCTACAGGACACGGTTAGAGGGAGTCTATAGCCCTTCACGCTACAGGACACCGGTTAGAGGGAGTCTATAGCCCTTCACGCTACAGGACACGGTTAGAGGGAGTCTATAGCCCTTCACGCTACAGGACACGGTTAGGGAGTCTATAACCCTTCACGCTACAGGACAGGTGTGGGGTCATAGCTGGTGTAGTAGGGCTGCTAGGCTGACAGTAGTGGGTGCAGGCTTTTGCTCCAGCCAAAGCAGAACACACCTGATTCAACTCATTAAGAATCATAAAATTGGATACCACTGCTGTAGTGCCAATTCCTGCATTAGGACATCTTTCTCAAACCAGGTCTTTCTGTGGTTGTGGTAGTGACAGTTTGATTAGGTGACCTCTTATAACAATTGATTTTATTTGGCCCCCAAATTTTTAAAAAAGCATAATTTTTTACACATATAATATTGTAAAAGGCCAGAAAATAAATAACAAATAAATAACAAATAAGCTCCATTTGATTTTTAAGTATTGCCTCACATAACACAGAAATATATCCGATCAAGGTTTGAAATTGTTGTCTACAGATTATTTTTGATTATGTTTCCGACCCCCTGAACTTCCGGTCAAGGAAAAATCATTATAAGATGATATAAGATGTCCTCTCTGAATGATCTTTATCACCCTTGACCTTGATCAACATGGGCGGCAGCGTAGCCTAGTGGTTAGAGCGTTGGACTAGTAACCGGAAGGTTGCAGGTTCAAACCCCCGAGCTGACAAGGTACAAATCTGTCGTTCTGCCCCTGAACAGGCAGTTAACCCACTGTTCCTGGGCCGTCATTGAAAATAAGAATTTGTTCTTAACTGACTTGCCTGGTTAAATAAAAGGTTAAATAAAAGGTTAAATAAAGGTTAAAAAAAAAAAATGTTCATCAGGCAGATAGATGTTATCTGACACCTAGTCAGTTCACCAGACAGATAGATGTTATCTGACACCTAGTCAGTTCACCAGACAGATAGATGTTATCTGACACCTAGTCAGTTCACCAGACAGATAGATGTTATCTGACACCTAGTCAGTTCACCAGACAGATAGATGTTATCTGACACCTAGTTAGTTCACCAGGCAGATAGATGTTATCTGATAACTTGTATGCGTAAGACAATGAAGCAGAAAAAGAACAGAGAGAGAGAAAGAGTTGATCTGATCTGAATGTGGTAGGACACACAGTGACTCAGAGGCTGAACAGGAATAGATCTGAAGTGGGCCATAGGGTGGTGTCCAGGGTACCTGATGATGTCATAAAAGAGATGGACTGGGAACATTGTCGTGGCAACCTGGCTGAACAGGAATAGATCTGAAGTGGGCCATAGGGTGGTGTCCCGGGTACCTGATGATGTCATAAAAGAGATGGACTGGGAACATTGTCGTGGCAACCTGGCACCCGGTCGGCATGGTAACATGACCCACAGAGTACAGGCTCTTTGGTGATGAGTAAATACGCTGTTATGAGGTCACTGTCATGACGGCATGATACTTGAAGTGATGTGCCATCAATCAACAGGTGGTGAGGATATGACATACTGGCAGCTGGCAGACAGAGGACCTACAGTAGACCTGTACTATCATTTAAATGGGTTTTATTAACTTATGACAAGAAAAGTTTTTATTTTTATTTTTAGATACCTGTATATGAAAATGTTTTTATTTATTTTTAATTTCCTTTATTTCATTTCCTATGGGATATAAATGAGATAACAGTCTATTTCCTAGGGGATATAAATGAGATAACAGTCTATTTCTAGGGGATATAAATGAGATAACAGTCTATTTCCTAGGGGATATAAATGAGATAACAGTCTATTTCCTAGGGGATATAAATGAGATAACAGTCTATTTCCTAGGGGATATAAATGAGATAACAGTCTATTTCCTAGGGGATATAAATGAGATAACAGTCTATTTCCTAGGGGATATAAATGAGATAACAGTCTATTTCCTAGGGATATAAATGAGATAACAGTCTATTTCCTAAGGGATATAAATGAGATAACAGTTTATTTCCTAAGGGATAAAAATGAGAACAATTTCCCAGGGGATATCAATGAGATAACAGTCTATTTTCTAGAAGATATAAATTAGATAAAACATTTCCTAGGGGATATAAATGAGATAACAGTCTATTTCCTAGGGGATAACAATGAGATAACAATTTCCTAGGGATTGAAATGAGATAACAGTCTCTCTTGTTGCGCCATACACCAAACCCTCAACCACTCTCCTTGTTCTGCAGTGTCCCAGTGTAGTACAGGACAAGGAAAGGGACACTGCAGGACAGGGACACTGCAGGACAGGGACACTACAGGACAGGAAAGGGACACTGCAGGACAAGGACACTGCAGGACAGGGACACTGCAGGACAGGAAAGGGACACTGCAGGACAAGGACACTGCAGGACAGGGACACTGCAGGACAGGGATACTGCAGGACAGGGACACTGCAGGACAGGGACACTGCAGGACAGCGACACTGCAGGACAGGGACACTGCAGGACAGGAAAGGGACACTGCAGAACAGGGACACTGCAGGACAGGGACACTACAGGACAGGACAGGGACACTGCAGGACAGGGACACTGCAGGACAGGGATACTGCAGGACAGGGACACTGCATGACAGGACAGGGACACTTCAGGACAGGGACACTGCAGGACAGGACAGGAGAGATCATACAGGGACAAGCCTCCCAGTGGTTTTAGTCATTGAAAATATACCATTGCAGAACTAAATGATAACAGCAGTGAAGCTTTAAGTCTCTCCAGGAGGGCTCCTTAATGACACCCCATCAGTCTCCTAAGCCTTCTGGATGCTAACCACTCTAACAACTCTGTAGGCAGGTCTTATATCAAAGACCGGCCCTCGCGACCAGCTGTATCAAAGCACAGTTTGGACATCTCTGAAGGGCCCATGCTGCTGGAGATGCTTTTGAAATGAAAGGCAAGACAACAATAAGAGGCAAGACAACAATAAGTTAGAAATAAAACCCTGCCTTGTCCACAATTCCTCTATGAAATACAGCAGATGTTGTGGTAGCTGACACGTCCTGATGCGTGGCAGCTTGCAGGTCCCGTTTATTTGTGTTGCTGTTGCCTGTGCGCTTGACTGTGTTGTGTTGTTGCGCTGTTGTGTGTTGCACTGCCTGTGCACTTGACTGTGTTGTGTTGTTGCGTTGTTGTGTGTTGCACTGCCTGTGCACTTGACTGTGTTGTGTTGTTGCGCTGTTGTGTGTTGCACTGCCTGTGCACTTGACTGTGTTGTGTTGTTGCGTTGTTGTGTGTTGCACTGCCTGTGCACTTGACTGTGTTGTGTTGTTGTGTGTTGCACTGCCTGTGCACTTGACTGTGTTGTGTTGTTGTGTGTTGCACTGCCTGTGCAGACTGCACTGTGGTTCACATTGTAAATGTGAGTAGAGGAATCTAATTATGGTAAATATGAATCAATTTATTTATTGCTATTTTCTTGTCATCAAGATGTAACTTGGCATGTCTGTGGTAACTTTCTGCTAGTGGAGAACTGTAAGTCATAGCAACATCACTAAGTAATTCACTAGGAAACTATCAACATCACTACAGACCTATAAGTCATTCACTAGGAAACTATCAACATCACTACAGACCTATAAGTCATTCACTAGGAAGCTATCAACATCACTACAGACCTATAAGTCATTCACTAGGAAGCTAGCAACATCACTACGGACCTATAAGTCATTCACTAGGAAGCTATCAACATCACTACAGACCTATAAGTCATTCA
>NW_024608067.1:10000-25000 GCF_018296145.1 Oncorhynchus tshawytscha
GTAAGGGCTACTTGGAGAGCACACACACGCACAGACATACAAAAACACAAACACACACACACCTGCCCCTTGTGTCAATCAACGACTCCTCTAGGACTAAAGGGATACAAACCTTCCTCACCATCCACAGTTTATGATAGGGACCTCTAACCTGGAACCATCCAGTTTACGATAGGGACCTCTAACCTGGAACCATCCAGTTTATGATAGGTACCTCTAACCTGGAACCATCCAGTCTACGATAGGTACCTCTAACCTGGAACCATCCAGTCTACGATAGGTACCTCTAACCTGGAACCATCCAGTCAACGATAGGGACCTCTAACCTGGAACCATCCAGTCTACGATAGGTACCTCTAACCTGGAACCATCCAGTTTACGATAGGGACCTCTAACCTGGAACCATCCAGTTTATGATAGGTACCTCTAACCTGGAACCATCCAGTCTACGATAGGGACCTCTAACCTGGAACCATCCAGTCTATGATAGGTACCTCTAACCTGGAACCATCCAGTCTACGATAGGTACCTCTAACCTGGAACCATCCAGTCTACGATAGGGACCTCTAACCTGGAACCATCCAGTTTATGATAGGTACCTCTAACCTGGAACCATCCAGTTTACGATAGGGACCTCTAACCTGGAACCATCCAGTCTATGATAGGTACCTCTAACCTGGAACCATCCAGTTTATGATAGGTACCTCTAACCTGAAACCATCCAGTTTATGATAGGTACCTCTAACCTGGAACCAACCAGTCTACGATAGGACACCTGGAAACAACCATCCAGTTTAACCTGGAACCATCCAGGTACGATAGGTACCTCTAACCTGGAACCATCCAGTCTACGATAGGTACCTCTAACCTGGAACCAACCAGTCTACCATAGGTACCTCTAACCTGGAACCATCCAGTTTACGATAGGTACCTCTAACCTGGAACCATCCAGGTTATGATAGGTAACTCTAACCTGGAACCATCCAGTCTACGATAGGTACCTCTAACCTGGAACCAACCAGTCTACCATAGGTACCTCTAACCTGGAACCATCCAGTTTACGATAGGTACCTCTAACCTGGAACCATCCAGTCTACGATAGGTACCTCTAACCTGGAACCATCCAGTTTACGATAGGTACCTCTAACCTGGAACCATCCAGTTTATGATAGGTACCTCTAACCTGGAACCATCCAGTCTACGATAGGGACCTCTAACCTGGAACCAACCAGTTTACGATAGGTACCTCTAACCTGGAACCATCCAGTCTACGATAGGGACCTCTAACCTGGAACCAACCAGTTTACGATAGGTACCTCTAACCTGGAATCTAGAGATATAACAGTGATTCCAGTGAACTCCCACCAGGGAGGAATGAGACAGGAATGAGAGTGTTTTCTATATTCTTTCTCCTCAGACTGTAGTATGTGCCCTGTCTCAACCTTAAAGCCCTCCAGTGAAAACTGATCCTGTTTCTATTTTTAACACCCTGGCACAGGGTTCACAAAGCTATGGGTGGGTATACAGGGCTGGGTTGTAAACACCATTTACCCAGAATTCTATGGGGTGGGTGTACAGGGCTGGGTCGTAAACAGCATTTACCCAGAATTCTATGGGTGGGTGTTCAGGGCTGGGTCGTAAACAGCATTTACCCAGAATTCTATGGGTGGGTGTACAGGGCTGGGTTGTAAACACCATTTACCCTGCTGGGTTGTAAAACCACAGTTTGCCGTGTACTCATGGGGCTTTGGGTGTTACACAGGGTTGGATATGTTACTACAGTGTGTAGCCAGACTACTATAGGTGTTACACAGGGTTGGATATGTTACTACAGTGTGTAACCAGACCACTATAGGTGTTACACAGGGTTGATATGTTACTACAGTGTGTAACCAGACTACTATAGGTGTTACAAAGGGTTGGATATGTTACTACAGGTGTAACCAGACTACTATAGGTGTTACAAAGGGTTGGATATGTTACTACAGTGTGTAACCAGACTACTATAGGTGTTACACAGGGTTGATATGTTACTACAGTGTGTAACCAGACCACTATAGGTGTTACACAGGGTTGATATGTTACTACAGTGTGTAACCAGACTACTATAGGTGTTACACAGGGTTGGATATGTTACTACAGTGTGTAACCAGACCACTATAGGTGTTTCACAGGGTTGGATATGTTACTACAGTGTGTAACCAGACCACTATAGGTGTTACACAGGGTTGGATATGTTACTACAGTGTGTAACCAGACTACTATTGGTGTTACACAGGGTTGGATATGTTACTACAGTGTGTAACCAGACCACTATAGGTGTTTCACAGGGTTGGATATGTTACTACAGTGTGTAACCAGACCACTATAGGTGTTACACAGGGTTGGATATGTTACTACAGTGTGTAACCAGACTACTATAGGTGTTACACAGGGTTGGATATGTTACTACAGTGTGTAACCAGACCACTATAGGTGTTTACAGGGTTGGATATGTTACTACAGTGTGTAACCAGACTACTATAGGTGTTACACAGGGTTGGATATGTTACTACAGTGTGTAACCAGACCACTATAGGTGTTACACAGGGTTGGATATGTTACTACAGTGTGTAACCAGACTACTATAGGTGTTACACAGGGTTGGATATGTTACTACAGTGTGAACCAGACCACTATAGGTGTTACACAGGGTTGGATATGTTACTACAGTGTTAACCAGACCACTATAGGTGTTACACAGGGTTGTAACAGTGTGTAACCAGACCACTATAGGTGTTACACAGGGTTGGATATGTTACTACAGTGTGTAACCAGACCACTATAGGTGTTACACAGGGTTGGATATGTTACTACAGTGTGTAACCAGACCACTATAGGTGTTACACAGGGTTGGATATGTTACTACAGTGTGTAACCAGACCACTATAGGTGTTACACAGGGTTGGATATGTTACTACAGTGTGTAACCAGACTACTATAGGTGTTACCAGGGTTGGATATGTTACTACAGTGTGTAACCAGACCACTATAGGTGTTACACAGGGTTGGATATGTTACTACAGTGTGTAACCAGACCACTATAGGTGTTACACAGGGTTGGACATGTTACTACAGTGTGTAACCAGACCACTAGAGGTGTTACACAGGGTTGATATGTTACTACAGTGTGTAACCAGACCACTATAGGTGTTACACAGGGTTGGATATGTTACTACAGTGTGTAACCAGACCACTATAGGTGTTACACAGGGTTGGATATGTTACTACAGTGTGTAACCAGACCACTATAGGTGTTACACAGGGTTGGACATGTTACTACAGTGTGTAACCAGACCACTATAGGTGTTACACAGGGTTGGATATGTTACTACAGTGTGTAACCAGACCACTATAGGTGTTACACAGGGTTGGATATGTTACTACAGTGTGTAACCAGACCACTATAGGTGTTACACAGGGTTGGATATTTACTCCCTCTGGTGACACTAACCAGAGAGAGGACAGTCTTCCACCTGATGGAGAAACTCCTGTCACACCTCATCTGCCTCAGGCACAAATTCATGATGTTTCTATGACCAGAGAAAGTGAAATACTCCTTGAAATTAAAATAGTCATGACGAGCTGCTAATAACAAAACAGAACCACTCATTCATTGCAGCTGCAGCGCCAGTGGAAGTAGAGAAGAAGAGCGTTTAGCTGCAGCGCCAGTGGAAGTAGAGAAGAAGAGCGTTTAGCTGCAGCGCCAGTGGAAGTAGAGAAGAAGAGCGTTTAGCTGCAGCGCCAGTGGAAGTAGAGAAGAAGAGCGTTTAGCTGCAGCGCCAGTGGAAGTAGAGAAGAAGAGCGTTTAGCTGCAGCGCCAGTGGAAGTAGAGAAGAAGAGCGTTTAGCTGCAGCGCCAGTGGAAGTAGAGAAGAAGAGCGTTTAGCTGCAGCGCCAGTGGAAGTAGAGAAGAAGAGCGTGTAGCTGCAGCGCCAGTGGAAGTAGAGAAGAAGAGCGTTTAGCTGCAGCGCCAGTGGAAGTAGAGAAGAAGAGCGTTTAGCTGCAGCGCCAGTGGAAGTAGAGAAGAAGAGCGTTTAGCTGCAGCGCCAGTGGAAGTAGAGAAGAAGAGCGTTTAGCTGCAGCGCCAGTGGAAGTAGAGAAGAAGAGCGTTTAGCTGCAGCGCCAGTGGAAGTAGAGAAGAAGAGCGTTTAGCTGCAGCGCCAGTGGAAGTAGAGAAGAAGAGTGTTTAGCTGCAGCGCCAGTGGAAGTAGAGAAGAAGAGCGTTTAGCTGCAGCGCCAGTGGAAGTAGAGAAGAGCGTTTAGCTGCAGCGCCAGTAGAGAAGAAGAGCGTTTAGCTGCAGCGCCAGTGGAAGTAGAGAAGAAGAGCGTTTAGCTGCAGCGCCAGTGGAAGTAGAGAAGAAGAGCGTTTAGCTGCAGCGCCAGTGGAAGTAGAGAAGAAGAGCGTTTAGCTGCAGCGCCAGTGGAAGTAGAGAAGAAGAGCGTTTAGCTGCAGCGCCAGCAGAGAAGAAGAGCGTTTAGCTGCAGCGCCAGTGGAAGTAGAGAAGAAGAGCGTTTAGCTGCAGCGCCAGTGGAAGTAGAGAAGAAGAGCGTGTAGCTGCAGCGCCAGTGGAAGTAGAGAAGAGCGTTTAGCTGCAGCGCCAGTGGAAGTAGAGAAGAAGAGCGTTTAGCTGCAGCGCCAGTGGAAGTAGAGAAGAAGAGCGTTTAGCTGCAGCGCCAGTGGAAGTAGAGAAGAAGAGCGTTTAGCTGCAGCGCCAGTGGAAGTAGAGAAGAAGAGCGTTTAGCTGCAGCGCCAGTGGAAGTAGAGAAGAAGAGCGTTTAGCTGCAGCGCCAGTGGAAGTAGAGAAGAAGAGCGTTTAGCTGCAGCGCCAGTGGAAGTAGAGAAGAAAGTGCTGCAGCGCCAGTGGAAGTAGAAGAAGAGCGTTGAGCTGCAGCGCCAGTGAAGTAGAGAAGAAGATAGCTGCAGCCAGTGGAAGTAGAGAAGAAGAGCGTTTAGCTGCAGCGCCAGTGGAAGTAGAGAAGAAGAGCGTTTAGCTGTAGCGCCAGTGGAAGTAGAGAAGAGCGTTTAGCTGCAGCGCCAGACAGTGAAGCGTTTAGCTCAGCGCCAGTGGAAGTAGAGAAGAAGAGCGTTTAGCAGCGCCAGTGGAAGTAGAGAAGAAGAATTTAGCTGCAGCGCCAGTGGATCCAGAAAAAAGCTGCAGCGAGTCAGCGTTTAGCTGCAGCGCCATCTTCTTCTTAGCGCCAGTGGAAGTCGTTTTCTTCTTCGTTTATTGCAGCTTCAGTTCTTCTTCTTCAGCGCCAGTTAGAGAAGAAGAGCAATTAGCTGCAGCTTCAGTGGAAGTAGAGAAGAAGAGCGTTTAGCTGCATTGTCTACTTCTAGCTGCAGCGCCAGTTCTTAGCTGCAGCGCCAGTGGAAGTAGAGAAGAAGAGCGTTTAGCTGCAGCGCCAGTGGAAGCAGAGAAGAAGAGCGTTTAGCTGCAGCGCCAGTCTAGAGAAGTAGAGCGTTTAGCTGCAGCGCCAGTGGAAGTAGAGAAGAAGAGCGTTTAGCTGTAGCGCCAGTCTAGAGAAGAAGAGCTTCCAGTGGAAGTAGAGAAGAAGAGCTTAGCTTCAGTGGAAGTAGAGAAGAAGAGCGTTTAGCTGCAGCGCCAGTTAGAGAAGAAGAGCGTTTAGCTTCCAGTTGTAGCTGCAGCGCCAGTGGAAGTAGAGAAGAAGAGCGTTTTATGTTTTGTAAAAGTGTTGAGTAAAAACAGTGTTGACTGTGCTGAATAAATCTCAGACATGAACTCTTCATTTTCAGCTCTCTGCTGTATTCTTCCACAGTCTCTCTGGTCATGGTTTTCAATGTTAGGAAATTTCCCCTATCCATAAAAAAAGGGTGATCACGATGACGTCATCTTCTTCTTCTTAATCTTCTTCTTCTTCTTCTTCTTCTTCTTCTTCATTGTCTACTTCTTCTTCTTCTTCTTCATTGTCTACTTCTTCTTCTTCTTCTTCGTCTTCATTGTCTACTTCTTCTTCTTCTTCGTCTTCGTTGTCTACTTCTTCTTCTTCTTCTTCGTTGTCTACTTCTTCTTCTTCTTCTTCTTCGTCTTCATTGTCTTCTTCTTCTTCGTCTTCATTGTCTACTTCTTCTTCTTCTTCGTCTTCGTTGTCTACTTCTTCTTCTTCTTCTTCTTCTTCATTGTCTACTTCTTCTTCTTCTTCATTGTCTACTTCTTCTTCTTCTTCGTTGTCTACTTCTTCTTCTTCTTCATTGTCTACTTCTTCTTCTTCTTCATTGTCTACTTCTTCTTCGTTGTCTACTTCTTCTTCTTCATTATCTACTTCTTCTTCTAACTCTTCTTCTTCTTCTTCATTGTCTACTTCTTCTTCTTCATTGTCTACATGTTGTTCTTCTTTATTGTCAACTTCTTCTTCTTACTCTTCTACTTCTTCAATATCTATGTCTAATCAGCTTTTAATTATGTTCATGATAACTCTTTGATATGACTGAACCCCCTGCTGTATAGCATGGTTCCAGAAGGTGTAGTAGAAACTCTATACTCCACTTCAAACTTCAAAATAGACCACAAGTTTTTAGCCACCTCTAAAATATATAATTTATTACTACTAAATGAATTTTTTTCTAACTAACTTTAATTCAAGCTCTTCCAAGTAAGACATCGCACAGGAGTAAAATGTCAACTTAAATTGAAAACAGATAACCTACTAAATTAAGCCTGGAATGCATGCACAGCACAGCTGTAAATGTAATTCAAACATGAATAGCAACAACCAAATACTAAACACAACCCTGAAATCATCTGATAGGGTGGTATACAGTGTGATGGGATAGGGTGGTATACAGTATGATAGGATAGGGTGGTCTACAGTGTGATGGGATAGGGTGGTATACAGTATGATAGGATAGGGTGGTCTACAGTATGATGGGATAGGGTGGTCTACATTATGATGGGATAGGGTGGTCTACAGTATGATGGGATAGGGTGGTATACAGTATGATAGAATAGGGTGGTATACAGTATGATGGGATAGGGTGGTATACAGTATGATAGGATAGGGTGGTATACAGTATGATGGGATAGGGTGGTCTACATTATGATGGGATAGGGTGGTATACAGTATGATAGGATAGGGTGGTCTACATTATGATGGGATAGGGTGGTCTACATTATGATAGGATAGGGTGGTCTACAGTATGATGGGATAGGGTGGTCTACATTATGATGGGATAGGGTGGTCTACAGTATGATGGGATAGGGTGGTATACAGTATGATAGGATAGGGTGGTATTCAGTATGATAGGATAGGGTGGTCAACAGTATGATGGGATAGGGTGGTCTACAGTATGATGGGATAGGGTGGTCTACAGTATGATGGGATAGGGTGGTCTTCAGTATGATAGGATAGGGTGGTCTACAGTATGATGGGATAGGGTGGTATACAGTATGATGGTGGTCTACAGTATGATGGGATAGGGTGGTATACAGTATGATGGGATAGGGTGGTCTACAGTATGATGGGATAGGGTGGTCTACAGTATGATAGGATAGAGTGGTCTACAGTATGATGGGATAGGGTGGTCTACAGTATGATGGGATAGGGGGGTCTACAGTATGATGGGATAGGGTGGTATACAGTATGATAGGATAGGGTGGTATACAGTATGATAGGATAGGGTGGTCAACAGTATGATGGGATAGGGTGGTATACAGTATGATGGTGGTCTACAGTATGATATGATAGGGTGGTATACAGTATGATAGGATAGGGTGGTCAACAGTATGATGGGATAGGGTGGTATACAGTATGATGGGATAGGGTGGTCTACAGTATGATGGGATAGGGTGGTCTACAGTATGATGGGATAGGGTGGTCTACAGTATGATGGGATAGGGTGGTCTACAGTATGATAGGATAGGGTGGTCTACAGTATGATGGGATAGGGTGGTCTACAGTATGATGGGATAGGGGGTCTACAGTATGATGGTGGTCTACAGTATGATGGGATAGGGTGGTCTACAGTATGATGGGATAGGGTGGTCTACAGTATGATGGTGGTCTACAGTATGATGGGATAGGGTGATCTACAGTATGATGGGATAGGGTGGTCTACAGTATGATGGGATAGGGTGGTCTACAGTATGATGGTGGTCTACAGTATGATGGGATAGGGTGGTCTACAGTATGATGGGATAGGGTGGTCTACAGTATTCTGGTGGTCTACAGTATGATGGGATATGATAGGATAGGGTGGTCTACAGTATGATGGGATAGGGTGATCTACAGTATGATGGGATAGGGTGGTCTACAGTATGATGGGATAGGGTGGTCTTCAGTATGATGGGATAGGGTGGTCTACAGTATGATGGGATAGGGTGGTCTACAGTATGATGGGATAGGGTGGTCTACAGTATGATGGTGGTCTACAGTATGATAGGAAAGGGTGGTCTTCAGTATGATGGGATAGGGTGGTCTACAGTATGATGGGATAGGGTGGTCTACAGTATGATGGTGGTCTACAGTATGATGGTGGTCTACAGTATGATAGGATAGGGTGGTCTACAGTATGATGGTGGTCAACAGTATGATAGGATAGGGTGGTCTACAGTATGATGGTGGTCTACAGTATGATGGGATAGGGTGGTCTACAGTATGATGGGATAGGGTGGTCTACAATATGATGGGATAGGGTGGTCTACAGTATGATGGGATAGGGTGGTCTACAGTATGATAGGATAGAGTGGTCTACATCTTCTTCTTCTTCATTGTCTTCTTCTTCTTCTTCTTCATTGTCTACTTCTTCTTCTTCTTCTTGTTGTCTACTTCTTCTTCTTCTTCATTATCTACTTCTTCTTCTAACTCTTCTTCTTCTTCTTCATTGTCTACTTCTTCTTCTTACTCTTCTACTTCTTCAATATCTATGTCTAATCAGCTTTTAATTATGTTCATGATAACTCTTTGATATGACTGAACCCCTGCTGTATAGCATGGTTCCAGAAGGTGTAGTAGAAACTCTATACTCCACTTCAAACTTCAAAATAGACCACAAGTTTTTAGCCACCTCTAAAATATATAATTTATTACTACTAAATGAAATTTTTCTAACTAACTTTAATTCAAGCTCTTCCAAGTAAGACATTGCACAGGAGTAAAATGTCAACTTAAATTGAAAACAGATAACCTACTAAATTAAGCCTGGAATGCGTGCACAGCACAGCTGTAAATGTAATTCAAACATGAATAGCAACAACCAAATACTAAACACAACCCTGAAATCATCTGATAGGGTGGTATACAGTGTGATGGGATAGGGTGGTATACAGTATGATGGGATAGGGTGGTATACAGTGTGATGGGATAGGGTGGTATACAGTATGATAGGATAGGGTGGTCTACAGTATGATGGGATAGGGTGGTCTACATTATGATGGGATAGGGTGGTCTACAGTATGATGGGATAGGGTGGTATACAGTATGATAGGATAGGGTGGTATACAGTATGATGGGATAGGGTGGTATACAGTATGATAGGATAGGGTGGTATACAGTATGATGGGATAGGGTGGTCTACATTATGATGGGATAGGGTGGTATACAGTATGATAGGATAGGGTGGTCTACATTATGATGGGATAGGGTGGTCTACATTATGATAGGATAGGGTGGTCTACAGTATGATGGGATAGGGTGGTCTACATTATGATGGGATAGGGTGGTCTACAGTATGATGGGATAGGGTGGTATACAGTATGATAGGATAGGGTGGTATTCAGTATGATAGGATAGGGTGGTCAACAGTATGATGGGATAGGGTGGTCTACAGTATGATGGGATAGGGTGGTCTACAGTATGATGGGATAGGGTGGTCTTCAGTATGATAGGATAGGGTGGTCTACAGTATGATGGGATAGGGTGGTATACAGTATGATGGTGGTCTACAGTATGATGGGATAGGGAGGTCTACAGTATGATGGGATAGGGTGGTCTACAGTATGATGGGATAGGGTGGTCTACAGTATGATAGGATAGAGTGGTCTACAGTATGATGGGATAGGGTGGTCTACAGTATGATGGGATAGGGGGGTCTACAGTATGATGGGATAGGGTGGTATACAGTATGATAGGATAGGGTGGTATACAGTATGATAGGATAGGGTGGTCAACAGTATGATGGGATAGGGTGGTATACAGTATGATGGTGGTCTACAGTATGATATGATAGGGTGGTATACAGTATGATAGGATAGGGTGGTCAACAGTATGATGGGATAGGGTGGTATACAGTATGATGGGATAGGGTGGTCTACAGTATGATGGGATAGGGTGGTCTACAGTATGATGGGATAGGGTGGTCTACAGTATGATGGGATAGGGTGGTTTACAGTATGATGGTGGTCTACAGTATGATGGGATAGGGTGGTCTACAGTATGATGGTGGTCTACAGTATGATGGGATATGGTGGTCTACAGTATGATGGGATAGGGTGGTCAACAGTATGATGGGATAGGGTGGTCTACAGTATGATGGTGGTCTACAGTATGATGGGATAGGGTGGTCTACAGTATGATGGGATAGGGTGGTCTACAGTATGATGGTGGTCTACAGTATGATGGGATAGGGTGGTCTACAGTATGATGGGATAGGGTGGTCTACAGTATGATGGGATAGGGTGATCTACAGTATGATGGGATAGGGTGGTCTACAGTATGATGGGATAGGGTGGTCTACAGTATGATGGTGGTCTACAGTATGATGGGATAGGGTGGTCTACAGTATGATGGTGGTCTACAGTATGATGGGATATGATAGGATAGGGTGGTCTACAGTATGATGGGATAGGGTGATCTACAGTATGATGGGATAGGGTGGTCTACAGTATGATGGGATAGGGTGGTCTTCAGTATGATAGGATAGGGTGGTCTACAGTATGATGGGATAGGGTGGTATACAGTATGATGGTGGTCTACAGTATGATGGGATAGGGTGGTCTATAGTATGATGGGATAGGGTGGTCTTCAGTATGATGGGATAGGGTGGTCTTCAGTATGATGGGATAGGGTGGTCTACAGTATGATGGGATAGGGTGGTATACAGTATGATGGGATAGGGTGGTCTACAGTATGATGGGATAGGGTGGTCTACAGTATGATAGGATAGGGTGGTCTACAGTATGATGGGATAGGGTGGTCTACAGTATGATGGGATAAGGGGGTCTACAGTATGATGGTGGTCTACAGTATGATGGGATAGGGTGGTCTACAGTATGATGGGATAGGGTGGTCTACAGTATGATGGTGGTCTACAGTATGATGGGATAGGGTGGTCTACAGTATGATGGGATAGGGTGGTCTACAGTATGATGGGATAGGGTGGTCTACAGTATGATAGGATAGGGTGGTCTACAGTATGATGGGATAGGGTGGTCTACAGTATGATGGGATAGGGGGTCTACAGTATGATGGTGGTCTACAGTATGATGGGATAGGGTGGTCTACAGTATGATGGGATAGGGTGGTCTACAGTATGATGGTGGTCTACAGTATGATGGGATAGGGTGATCTACAGTATGATGGGATAGGGTGGTCTACAGTATGATGGGATAGGGTGGTCTACAGTATGATGGTGGTCTACAGTATGATGGGATAGGGTGGTCTACAGTATGATGGGATAGGGTGGTCTACAGTATTCTGGTGGTCTACAGTATGATGGGATATGATAGGATAGGGTGGTCTACAGTATGATGGGATAGGGTGATCTACAGTATGATGGGATAGGGTGGTCTACAGTATGATGGGATAGGGTGGTCTTCAGTATGATGGGATAGGGTGGTCTACAGTATGATGGGATAGGGTGGTCTACAGTATGATGGGATAGGGTGGTCTACAGTATGATGGTGGTCTACAGTATGATAGGAAAGGGTGGTCTTCAGTATGATGGGATAGGGTGGTCTACAGTATGATGGGATAGGGTGGTCTACAGTATGATGGTGGTCTACAGTATGATAGGATAGGGTGGTCTACAGTATGATGGTGGTCAACAGTATGATAGGATAGGGTGGTCTACAGTATGATGGTGGTCTACAGTATGATGGGATAGGGTGGTCTACAGTATGATGGGATAGGGTGGTCTACAATATGATGGGATAGGGTGGTCTACAGTATGATGGGATAGGGTGGTCTACAGTATGATGGGATAGGGTGGTCTACAGTATGATGGGATAGGGTGGTTTACAGTATGATGGTGGTCTACAGTATGATGGGATAGGGTGGTCTACAGTATGATGGTGGTCTACAGTATGATGGGATATGGTGGTCTACAGTATGATGGGATAGGGTGGTCAACAGTATGATGGGATAGGGTGGTTACAGTATGATGGTGGTCTACAGTATGATGGGATAGGGTGGTCTACAGTATGATGGGATAGGGTGGTCTACAGTATGATGGTGGTCTACAGTATGATGGGATAGGGTGGTCTACAGTATGATGGGATAGGGTGGTCTACAGTATGATGGGATAGGGTGATCTACAGTATGATGGGATAGGGTGGTCTACAGTATGATGGGATAGGGTGGTCTACAGTATGATGGTGGTCTACAGTATGATGGGATAGGGTGGTCTACAGTATGATGGTGGTCTACAGTATGATGGGATATGATAGGATAGGGTGGTCTACAGTATGATGGGATAGGGTGATCTACAGTATGATGGGATAGGGTGGTCTACAGTATGATGGGATAGGGTGGTCTTCAGTATGATAGGATAGGGTGGTCTACAGTATGATGGGATAGGGTGGTATACAGTATGATGGTGGTCTACAGTATGATGGGATAGGGTGGTCTATAGTATGATGGGATAGGGTGGTCTTCAGTATGATGGGATAGGGTGGTCTTCAGTATGATGGGATAGGGTGGTCTACAGTATGATGGGATAGGGTGGTATACAGTATGATGGGATAGGGTGGTCTACAGTATGATGGGATAGGGTGGTCTACAGTATGATAGGATAGGGTGGTCTACAGTATGATGGGATAGGGTGGTCTACAGTATGATGGGATAAGGGGTCTACAGTATGATGGTGGTCTACAGTATGATGGGATAGGGTGGTCTACAGTATGATGGGATAGGGTGGTCTACAGTATGATGGTGGTCTACAGTATGATGGGATAGGGTGGTCTACAGTATGATGGGATAGGGTGGTCTACAGTATGATGGGATAGGGTGGTCTACAGTATGATAGGATAGGGTGGTCTACAGTATGATGGGATAGGGTGGTCTACAGTATGATGGGATAGGGGGTCTACAGTATGATGGTGGTCTACAGTATGATGGGATAGGGTGGTCTACAGTATGATGGGATAGGGTGGTCTACAGTATGATGGTGGTCTACAGTATGATGGGATAGGGTGATCTACAGTATGATGGGATAGGGTGGTCTACAGTATGATGGGATAGGGTGGTCTACAGTATGATGGTGGTCTACAGTATGATGGGATAGGGTGGTCTACAGTATTCTGGTGGTCTACAGTATGATGGGATATGATAGGATAGGGTGGTCTACAGTATGATGGGATAGGGTGATCTACAGTATGATGGGATAGGGTGGTCTACAGTATGATGGGATAGGGTGGTCTTCAGTATGATGGGATAGGGTGGTCTACAGTATGATGGGATAGGGTGGTCTACAGTATGATGGGATAGGGTGGTCTACAGTATGATGGTGGTCTACAGTATGATAGGAAAGGGTGGTCTTCAGTATGATGGGATAGGGTGGTCTACAGTATGATGGGATAGGGTGGTCTACAGTATGATGGTGGTCTACAGTATGATAGGATAGGGTGGTCTACAGTATGATGGTGGTCAACAGTATGATAGGATAGGGTGGTCTACAGTATGATGGTGGTCTACAGTATGATGGGATAGGGTGGTCTACAGTATGATGGGATAGGGTGGTCTACAATATGATGGGATAGGGTGGTCTACAGTATGATGGTTGTCTACAGTATGATAGGATAGGGTGATCTACAGTATGATGGGATAGGGTGGTCTACAGTATGATGGGATAGGGTGGTCTACAGTATGATGGGATAGGGTGGTCTACAGTATGAGTGTGGTCTACAGTATGATAGGATAGGGTGGTCTACAGTATGAGGGTGGTCTACAGTATGATAGTATAGGGTGGTCCGGGGGTGGACACCGGGGGTGTCCTCGGATGGGGCCACAGTGTCTCCTGTCCCCTCCTGTCTCAGCCTCCAGTATTTATGCTGCAGTAGTTTATGTGTCGGGGGGCTGGGGTCAGTTTGTTATATCTGGAGTACTTCTCCTGTCCTTTTCGGTGTCCTGTGTGAATCTAAGTGTGCGTTCTCTAATTCTCTCCTTCTCTCTTGCTTTCTCTCTCTCGGAGGACCTGAGCCCTAGGACCATGCCCCAGGACTACCTGACATGATGACTCCTTGCTGTCCCCAGTCCACCTGGCCATGCTGCTGTTCCAGTTTCAACTGACCTGAGCCCTAGGACCATGCCCCAGGACTACCTGACATGATGACTCCTTGCTGTCCCCAGTCCACCTGGCCATGCTGCTGCTCCAGTTTCAACTTCCACCTGACTGTGCTGCTGCTCCAGTTTCAACTGTTCTGCCTTATTATTATTCGACCATGCTGGTCATTTATGAACATTTGAACATCTTGGCCATGTTCTGTTATAATCTCCACCCGGCACAGCCAGAAGAGGACTGGCCACCCCACATAGCCTGGTTCCTCTCTAGGTTTCTTCCTAGGTTTTGGCCTTTCTAGGGAGTTTTTCCTAGCCACCGTGCTTCTACACCTGCATTGCTTGCTGTTTGGGGTTTTAGGCTGGGTTTCTGTACAGCACTTTGAGATATCAGCAGATGTACGAAGGGCAATATAAATAAATTTGATTTGATTTGATTTGGTGGTCTACAGTATGATAGGATAGGGTGGTCTACAGTATGATGGGATAGGGTGGTCTACAGTATGAGGGT